>NC_140173.1:105967771-106010271 GCF_963971535.1 Notolepis coatsorum | reverse complement strand
AACCCCCCGAAGAAGATAAGGAAAGACTCCCACAGAAAGAAAAAACGTAATAGAAAAAAAGGGAAGACACCTTAGATGGGCAATTCAATGAGAGATAAAAAATAAATACAATAAGGGAGTAATGATAACAATAAAAATAACAGTGGTAATAAACAATACTATCATCATAGAAATGCATGTAAGCGAGAGACAACAGGGACAACAGGGCATAACAGCATCAATTAAGATGGCATCAACAGCCATAACATCCATAATATCTACAATGTTCATAGAGATAGCATTGTTAATGTCCGATGGGTTGCCACCCAGGGTGATTCTAGGAAATGCGACGAACACACAACTGCAGGATAAGTGCAGGATAAGGAGGCAAAGCACAGGCCAGGCACGCAGAGCAGAGATGGGGCAGGAGGCAGAGGATGACACAGCTTACAGGCCGGATACACTCAGCAGAGAGGGCCGGGGTAAGAGGCAGAGGATGACACAGCTTACAGGCCGGATACACTCAGCAGAGAGGGCCGGGGTAAGAGGCAGAGGATGACACAGCTTACAGGCCGGATACACTCAGCAGAGAGGGCCGGGGTAAGAGGCAGAGGATGACACAGCTTACAGGCCGAATACACTCAGCAGAGAGGGCCGGGGTAAGAGGCAGAGGATGACACAGCTTACAGGCCGGATACACTCAGCAGAGAGGGCCGGGGTAAGAGGCAGAGCCAGGACACGGCTTACAGGCCGGATACACTCAGCAGAGAGGGCCGGGGTAAGAGGCAGAGCCAGGACACGGCTTACAGGCCGGATACACTCAGCAGAGAGGGCCGGGGTAAGAGGCAGAGCCAGGACACGGCTTACAGGCCGGATACACTCAGCAGAGACGGCCGGGGTAAGAGGCAGAGCCAGGACGCGCGAATACTTTCGGCAGCCAACATGCCCTTCCGCGTTGCTCTGATTGGCCGAGCGCGCGCATGAGCCGCGACAAGCTCCTCAGCCTCCTCAGCCGCTTAACGCAATTTATACAAATGGTGGTATTGATTACGCCGTAACGAATCATTAAAAAAATATACCGTTAACTGGAATATGTTGTTTCTTTACACATATGTTGGATTATGTAATTGGTTTGTCATGACAAACCAATAAAAAATCGCGAATTAACCGGTGGCTACAACAACATACAGTAACTACATGCATCATTGTTTACAATGAACGGTGGGGCTGTTGTTGTACCCACCGGTTAATTCACGATTTTTTATTGTTTTGTCAATACTTCCATTTGTATAAATTGCGTTAAGCGGCTGAGGAGGCTGAGGAGCTTGTCGCAACTCATGCGCATGCGCACGCTCGGCCAATCAGAGCAACGTGGAAGGGTATGTTGGCTGCCGAAAGTATTCACGCAGCCAGGACACGGCTTTCACCTCCAGGCGCAGACCTGGTACCTGTAAAAAAGAAACATAAAGTATGTTTTATTTGACATGTTATTAGTATTACTGTGATCCTCAACTGGAGTTCATAGTTTACAGCTTTTATTTTATTTTCCTACTGCATCATTTGACCCAAGCCATCTCTACCTACACAGCAGGATTCTGGTATGCAGTCCATGGTCATTATACTAAGTCATGTATAATATGCTTGCGTTTATACCATCATCCACATCCTGTATATTTTTTTGACAAAGGGAAGTGCCACCCATTTTAAGTATTCACATGTTCTTCCTGGGCCTCAGACAGTTCAGTCAGTATGTTCCTCCTGGGCGTCAGGACAGTTCAGTCAGTATGTTCTTCCTGTGCCCCAGGACAGTTCAGTCAGTATGTTCTTCCTGTGCCCCAGGACAGTTCAGTCAGTATGTTCTTCCTGTGCCCCAGGACAGTTCAGTCAGTATGTTCTTCCTGTGCCCCAGGACAGTTCAGTCAGTATGTTCTTCCTGTGCCCCAGGACAGTTCAGTCAGTATGTTCCTTCTGGGCCTCAGGACAGTTCAGTCAGTGTTTGTGAACATGCACTACTTCTCTCCTAAAGCTAGAAATCAGAGAGAGAACCCTCCGATGATCCGATCTGTGATGTAAAATCTGGGGCTGCTCCATATAAAATGAATTGGGGCTCTGACTTTATGAGGCCATACAATGTTTGTGTGGGCTTTTACTCCCAAGTGAGGCTTATATTCTTGCATTGCTAAAAGAACCAGAAGTAAAACCTAATTTGGGTGCACATAAATATCTTATTGTCCAGATTTGACATCACAGTTATTTTGCATTGCATGCACTCATCTGTGTTTCACTACACACATGAGTGCATGCTTACCAACTGTCTGTCTGCAACACTACTATCACCGACATCTAAGAAGGGAGATCCCCCCTTGAATGGCCCTTCTAAGGTTTCTCTCCTCCACACTGCCTCTGGTGCATTTTTTCCTATTGCTAGGTTTTAGTGAGTTTTTCCTTACCTTCGCGTGGGGTATACAGACTGTAGGTTATCTCTTTCTGATTTGACATCACAGTTATAATACAGACTGTAGGTTCTCTCTCTCTGATTTGACACCACAGTTATAATACAAACTGTAGGTTATCTCTTTCTGATTTGACATCACAGTTATAATACAAACTGTAGGTTCTCTCTCTCTCTGATTTGACATCACAGTTATATTATACAACGGCATGCAAATTTCTCGATTCTGATTGGCTGAAACAGTCCATTTACACGTATGTATTGCGAACAGTCCACGCTTGCTGGCCCAGGACCCGCCCACAACGAATCACATCACATCAATCCGCGGATCACAAGATGTCGGACAATAATCTTTAACAATGATAGCGTCCTAACGACTAAATATGAAGCGATTCTGTCACAGCGAATGTCTTAGTCCTTTAAACAATGTTGGATGATGTAATTGATGGGTCATGAGTCAATACAGAACAAAAGAAAAATCACGGATTGATTGATTGATTAATTTGCGATTTTCTTTTCAATTTCTTTTTCCTTCTCTCTGACTGCAGCCCTCACTCTCACACTGTCCGACGCTGGCTCAGTCTCCACCCACCCCCACCCCCACCCCCACCCCCACACACACACACACACACACACACACACACACACACACACACACACACACACACACACACACACACACACACACACACACACACACACACACACACACACACACACACACACACACACACACACACACACACACACACACACACACTCCTGTCTGCAACGCGGGGGATAGAGAGAGCTGGGTGCTGCGCTGTTCTAAGTGAGCATGGCCTATTCGAGTTGATTGATTGATTGATTGATTGATTGCTAATTTTATTACTGTACGCTTGGTTTCCAACTGGTTAAGTTTAGGCCCTCTACAGTAGGTTTAAAAAAATAAATAAAAAAATAGGGCGAAGAAAACTTTTTTTTCCTATAGGGCAAAGAAAACTTTTTAATTTTTTTTACCTACTTTCTATAGAAGCATCTAAGAATGAAGTTCTATAGAAAGTAGGTCTGCATCCCCTTAACAATTGTGTGTATTGAGCCGTACTGTATTGTACCCATTCTGCATCTGGTAATAAAATGTTCAATCAATCATTCCAATAATACACAGTTGGATGTGTTAGTTGGTTGGATGCACTTCCGAGCTGCTTCCACATGAGGCAACTTCTCTCAATCATTCCAATAATACACAGTTGGATGTGTTAGTTGGTTGGATGCACTTCCGAGCTGCTTCCACATGGAGGCAAATTGTCATTTTTGTAGTTGTGGGAACTACTTTTTCTGGCGGATGGTTTTTTCAATAAATCTTCGATTAATGTGTCTTTATTGTATAGAAATAAGGTTGGATGAATGTGGCAGTTGTATAAAAGCTTTACACCACTTGCAGTCGTGATTTGTGAACAATAAACCATGCCTAGGGGGGTCTAACGACCACCCCTAGGCATGGTTTATTGTTCACAAACCACTCCTGCGCGTGATGTAATGCTTAAATACAGACTGTAGGTTCTGTATCACACTAGCTCACGCTCAGCGTCTCATGCATATATCTCGCTTCAGCATATATACACTGAATACATTTCAAAATGTACCTTTAAATGCCAGCATTCATCTGGCCACACCCCCATCCGCTTACCTATATAAGCAGGGGTGGTGCCACACACTCATCTCCTTCTCAAATTTCATCACAAGCAACGTGTTGCTATATGCCCACTTGACGTGGAGAAAAATATTGGCTGGAAAAGCAATGTTTACGGGGAAAGGAAGAACAAGGAGATACGTTGACATCATATCTTTATTTTCTCTCTCACTATTTTCGAGAAAATACGGCGATATTGTCTTCGTCACTGGAGTGTCTGGAAGATGGTGATCATTCTAAAAATCCTCCACCGGTTTTCGTATTGGGAGCACGCCGCTGCATGCCTCTCAACTGCAGTTCCTTGCTGTGTTGGTTGGGGTGAAACCTTTCAGGACACAGCTGAACAGTGTGTTCACATATTAACAGGTTTTCCTGTTTTAACTGGCCGTATTAAGGGTAAAGTAGGAGGATTGTGTTTCCCCCTGGTTCCCTGGGGACTTCTTCATCCTCCTATCAGAGTGGACATGTTGTTGCACTACATTGTGTCACTGTGTGGTAGGGATACGATGTAACCCTTAGCTTGATTGCTGAGGTTGTGCTAAATCTGCTGGAGTAACTTTATTTTCCTAAAAGAAAAGATTGTTGGTCGCTTTCGTGTGTGCTTAGCAAGGCCTGTGGCCGATACGAATCGAGAATTATGTATTCTCTCATTATGAAAAACGGCGTTCCTCTGTAGAGTGTTTTTGCCATTTTTTATAGGTGATGATGGGTTGTGTGTGTCATGTGACCTACAACTGGGTTGGACTGGCCACAGAAGCACATGTGTAAGTTTGGACCGGGGCTCTTAGAGAGCCCTCTCTATTCTGTGTTTTTTCCTTAGTAAAAATCAGATAGCAGGTTAGCTCATGCGCTGTGTGAAGCTGTCAGACGCTTCATAGAGCTGACTATGACTGTGTCAGTGTGTCATACTCTCTTTTTGTCATTACATCGTATCATGGGTGTGGGGTCGTAAAGGGGTGAACTGGTAACCTTTCCTCTCCCCCTTTTTCTGTTGGTCAGGGGTACACCCCCTGTCCTTCAAGGTTCCTGTCACGTTGCGATCCCGCACGTTACGGGGTGAGGGGGGGGGGGGGGAGGGAGTTTCATGGTCCCACGGCCTGGAATATTGGGCGTGTGCACCGCAGAAATTCCCCCGCCATAGAGTACGTCACTGTGCGCGTCTCTGTTGGTAGGACTTCCGTGTGCTGTTCTGGTCCATGTGATGGATCTGTTTCGCGGGGTGGTCAGGGCTCCTCCTCACCAAGCTCCTATTCGGGCCTTCTGTGAGTTGGGACTCCTCCTTCCATGTGAGGGAGCCTCCTTCAGAGTACAGAGCCTCCTCCATAGATTGTCAAGGTGAGTGGACCCTAGTCTAGAAGGAGTCCTACTCTATTGTGTATGTATTCGATTCAATTCGATTATTGAGTGTGTATGGGTTCAGTGCCTCCTCCCCGGAGAGCCCTAAATCCAATTTTTTACATGGCTCAAGGTGCAATATATTCTTTTCAATCTGTACAGCTCGCATGGGAAGTCTTTCTGGGGATTCCCGTCTCCTTCCTATGGGAGGGTGATGGGATGTAAAAATGTGAATTTTTTTTACCCCCGGCTGTGTAGACTGGGATACATACTGTTGGTGCTTCCTTCTTTTCTACTAAAAAGAGTTGGACTTAGGAAGTGTCACACCCCTCTTGTCGTTCCCCATGGCGCCTTGGGGATTCAATGACAGGTCTAAATAGCCTGTTCATTGATGTGGGTGTGTCCCGACGCACGTATAGTGCTAGCTCGGGGTGTTCTGTAAACAGGCGACTGACTGGCACGCCTTGGTTGCTTGAGGTTAAAACGGCGTTTTTATAAAGCAACTGGGATGGAGGTTTTTCCTCTTCCGACGACCAAATCCAACGACCTGGTTTTTGTCATCGACGGATTCTCGTTCATGTCTGGGGGATGATGACGGAATGGATCTGAACATATGTAGAGGGGTCTCACGCCCTGGGGGTGGGCCACCGGGCGCGGTTCGCCCGAACATCTGGGTGGCGCCTTCTTTTCATGTTTAAGATCAACACGCATATCTGCCCCTTCTCCTGGAGTAGGCATGTCGGCGTGGTTAGGGCACGGGACTGGTTCTGGTCACGCTGGTCCGGATCAGTTGAACCCGTTGTCCGCCGGGGATGCAGATCTGCTGTTCTGGTACCCTGAGGGACTTGGGCTTTTTTCAGGGGGAAAAATGCCAGGTTGGTCCGGGTGTCGCAGGGTTAAGCACTATGGAGACCCTGGTTGGGTACGTTTTTTACTCAGCACTGTCGTAATGGCTTACGGCCATGCCAACCTGTACACGCTCGATCTCGTCAGATCTCGGCCGCTACACAGGTTGGTCCTGGTTAGTACTTGGTTGGGAGACCGCCTGGGAATACCAAGTACGGTGTGCTTAGGGGCTGGTTCTCCATTCTTTTTCGCTCCTCTCTCACGCATGGCGAAGAGGGGCCTGTTGGGGTGGTCTTTGACCTCCTCTGGTGACCCTGTGCTTCCCGTATCGCCGGGCCCAGTCCGAAGTAATGTTTCGTCGACCCGTAGGCCTGGGTTAACCCTTTTTTGAAAAACTGAAACACTTGTACTGCGGTATAGCCGGTGTATACCCGCAGGTGTGTTTTGGAGTTTTTCTTGAGGGGTTATAGGAACAACCACTGCATTGGGTAACACCAAGGTGGTTGATTCCCTGGTGTGTTGGAGCAGTGTCAACTCCCGGGTTCACCGTTTGAGGGTGCCCCTGCACGTTCATGACGTCTGCCTATCGTGTCAGCCTTCTCTGCCTCAACCCCTCTGGGTGGGTTTTTTTTAAATGGAGGCTTGGTCATGCAACACCGCCAGCTTACGCCCCTTCCGCCGGGGCAGCTGTGTTCAGCTGTCCCCTCTGGCGCCTGTTTCGTCCGCAGTCTCCAGGCTAGGGTTAATAGCCTGTTGCCTGGTTTTTCCCCGGTGCGCTACCTGCTTCCGTTGGTTAACCTTTTTTGTGTGCTTACGGCCATGCTGACTGCCTGTTCTGCAGGGTCAGTGTGCCAGGCGGGGTACTATTGGGGGGACAGGGCCCGCTCGGCTGAGGGGCCTTTGTCCGAATACGCTGGCGATGTGGGGGGCGGGGTCACTAAGTGCCCACCTGGTGGGGTCTTGATGCTGGCATCATGGACTTCTCCGGGCCCCCGTTCCAGGGGGTCCAGTCCCTTTGGTGGGTCTGGGTCTTCCTTCGCGCTCCGCTGCTACGGCCTTGCCACGGGGTTGGGTTTGCCCTTGACCCCGTGATTCTGGGGGCAGTAACGAGGTTGTTCCCTCCGTTCGTTCCCGGGTGGCATGCGGGTTGTGAGTGTGTGTAGTCGTGGGGTCAAGCCACGGTCTGCTCACCCTGTGCGTTGAGTTGCTTGAGTGCCTCTTCGCACGGTCGGGTCCGTCGCCCTCCCGTGAAGCCCCCAATAGGGGGGGTGCCCTCCATTAGGGGGGGTCGGGGGGGCTCGGTCCTCCCTGATCTGATGGTTGTGGGGGGCCTCAGCAGGGTACATTTGTCAAGCTCCTAGCTCCCGCTCAGCTCCTATTATGCATGAGACGCTGAGCATGAGCTAGTGTGATACGGAACGTTAGGTTATGACTATAACCAAGTTCTGTTAACACTAGTGAACGCTCAGCGTCTAGACGCCGCTGCGGCCCTTGATTTTTCATTGTGGTGAAATTTGTTGGGAAGGAGATGAGTGTGTGGCACCACCCCTGCTTATATAGGTAAGCGGATGGGGGTGTGGCCAGATGAATGCTGGCATTTAAAGGTACATTTTGAAATTTATTCAGTGTATATATGCTGAAGCGAGATATATGCATGAGATATATGCATGAGTGCCTTGTATATCTGGGCGTGTTTGCATTCATTCATTTATTTTGCATTTATTTTAAATTTGATTTGACATCACATTTATAATACAAACTGTAGGTTCTCTCTCTCTGATTTGACATCACAGTTATAATACAGACTGTAGGTTCTCTCTCTCTGATTTGACATCACAGTTATAATACAGACTGTATGGTTCCCTCTCTCTGATTTGACATCACAGTTATAATACAGACTGTAGGTTCTCTCTCTCTGATTTACATCACAGTTATAATACAGACTGTATGGTTCCCTCTCTCTGATTTTACATCACAGTTATAATACAGACTGTAGGTTCTCTCTCTCTGATTTACATCACAGTTATAATACAGACTGGAGGGTTATATATCACATAGCTCTGCTCAGCGTCATATTGGCAAGACTCCACTCCAGTACTTGCGCACTGAATAAAAATTCACAATGTACCTTTACATACCAACATCTGTCTGACCACACCCCCATCCGCTACCTACATAAGCAGGGGTGTGGTCATACCATCATCTCCTTCTTCACTTTCACCACAAGGAGTGCCTTGTATATCTGGGCGTGTTTGCATTCATTCATTTATTTTGCATTTATTTTAAATTTGATTTGACATCACATTTATAATACAGACTGTAGGTTCTCTCTCACTGATTTTACATCACAGTTATAATACAGACTGGAGGGTTCTCTCTCTCTGATTTGACATCAGTTATAATACAGACTGTATTGTTCCCTCTCTCTGATTTGACATCACAGTTATAATACAAACTGTAGGTTCTCTCTCTGATTTTACATCAGTTATAATACAGACTGGAGGGTTCTCTCTCTGATTTTACATCACAGTTATAATACAGACTGTAGGTTCTCTCTCTGATTTGACATCACAGTTATAATACAGACTGTAGGTTCTCTCTCTCTGATTTGACATCACAGTTATAATACAGACTGTAGGTTCTCTCTCTCTGATTTGACATCACAGTTATAATACAGACTGTAGGTTCTCTCTCTCTGATTTGACATCACAGTTATAATACAGACTGTAGGCTCTCTCTCTCTGATTTTACATCAGTTATAATACAGACTGTAGGTTCTCTCTCTGATTTGACATTGCAGTTATAATACAGACTGTAGGTTCTCTCTCTCTGATTTGACATCACAGTTATAATACAGACTGTAGGTTCTCTCTCTCTGATTTGACATCAGTTATAATACAGACTGGAGGGTTCTCTCCCTCTGATTTGACATCAGTTATAATACAGACTGGAGGGTTCTCTCTCTGATTTCTAGCTTCAGGAGGGAGCGGTGCGTGTTCACAAATACTGAGTGCACCGTCTTGGGGCACAGGAAGAACATACTGTATGTAAATCTTATAGGAGGACGCCGGGCGTGGCCTGGTCAGGTGCATGGGTGCATTTGTTTTGTTCATGAGCACAGTAGGTGCTGGAGATAAGAGATATCTCATTATGGCGAAGAGCGAGACGCTCAGTCAGTATTCATATAACTAGGTTATAGGATAACCTTTCGTTATAATACAGACTGGAGGGTTCTCTCTCTGATTTGACATCACAGTTATAATACAGACTGTAGGTTCTCTCTCTGATTTGACATTGCAGTTATAATACAGACTGTAGGTTCTCTCTCTCTGATTTGACATCACAGTTATAATACAGACTGTAGGTTCTCTCTCTCTGATTTGACATCACAGTTATAATACAGACTGTAGGTTCTCTCTCTCTGATTTGACATCACAGTTATAATACAGACTGTATTGTTCCCTCTCTCTGATTTGACATCACAGTTATAATACAAACTGTAGGTTCTCTCTCTGATTTTACATCAGTTATAATACAGACTGGAGGGTTCTCTCTCTGATTTTACATCACAGTTATAATACAGACTGTAGGTTCTCTCTCTGATTTGACATCACAGTTATAATACAGACTGTAGGTTCTCTCTCTCTGATTTTACATCACAGTTATAATACAGACTGTAGGTTCTCTCTCTCTGATTTGACATCACAGTTATAATACAGACTGTATGTTCTCTCTCTCTGATTTGACATCACAGTTATAATACAGACTGTAGGCTCTCTCTCTCTGATTTTACATCAGTTATAATGCAGACTGTAGGTTCTCTCTCTGATTTTACATCAGTTATAATACAGACTGTAGGTTATCTCTCTGATTTTACATCACAGTTATAATACAGACTGTAGGTTCTCTCTCTGATTTGACATCACAGTTATAATACAGACTGTAGGTTCTCTCTCTCTGATTTGACATCACAGTTATAATACAGACTGTAGGTTCTCTCTCTCTGATTTGACATCACAGTTATAATACAGACTGTAGGTTCTCTCTCTGATTTTACATCAGTTATAATACAGACTCGAGGGTTCTCTCTCTGATTTTACATCAGTTATAATACAGACTGGAGGGTTCTCTCTCTGATTTGACATCAGTTATAATACAGACTGGAGGGTTCTCTCTCTCTGATTTGACATCAGTTATAATACAGACTGGAGGGTTCTCTCTCTCTGATTTGACATCAGTTATAATACAGACTGGAGGGTTCTCTCCCTCTGATTTGACATCAGTTATAATACAGACTGGAGGGTTCTCTCTCTGATTTCTAGCTTCAGGAGGGAGCGGTGCGTGTTCACAAATACTGAGTGCACCGTCTTGGGGCACAGGAAGAACATACTGTATGTAAATTCTTAAAACGGGTGGTATTCCCCTTTAATCAAAAGATTGCTTCTTGCAGCATTAAAAATGTTCAAGAAAATATAATGAAATAGCAGGGATAATTGTACTTCAAGATAAAGACAATAACAAACCGGAAACATGTCACATTGTAATTTGTACTGGAAAACAAAATACCATCAAATCCCGTTATACCATCAAATGTAAGGAACATTTTGTGATAAGATACTTTGGCCAAATCACCCGGCTCTACCTCGACCGACTGGCAGATCTTTATTGTGGGTATAAAGCCAGACATCAAACATCATCAGATACAGATCAACCCAGTGAAAGAGCACATTACCCAAAGCATTACCCAGCACTTATTTCCAATGCGGTTCACTGTTGTCAAGGCAAACCACAGAATAACATGCAACCATCCACCAATAACAAACCACGGGCTAGTCATGCAGCAGACATGTGTTGTGCACGTGCACCTCCTTTGCCACCAGGAGCGTGCACGGCGCGGTGAACCCTCTGTCGTAAGTGAGGAGGGGAGGGGAAAAAAAGCCCTTAGCAAACAACTTATATTTCAAAAGCGTCTCTGCTGACACATGCAGGCCTTTCTGGGACCTTTGAAAGCCTGTCAGACTGGAGGGACAATCCCAACAAAGATACATTTGGCTCTTGGGAACAACTCTCACACTGAAGGGGTCAATCATACACTTTCATTCAATGCATTCTTCCGTTCCTCTATGCTGCCCCCCCCCCCCCCCCCCCCACCTCTTTTTCTCTCTCATTTCTGGTTGTGGTGGTGGTGGTGGTGGTGGGGGGGGGGGGGGGGGGTTAGGGGCTTGAGAAAACAAAGCCTAAGAAGAAAGAGAGTGGAGGGAGAGGAAAAAGAGAGAAAAGGAAGAAAGAACGAGAGAGATGAGAGAGAGAGAGAGAGAAAGAGAGAGAGGGAGAGAGGGGTCTTTCTTGACTGCCATAAGTGAATGGGGTGACAGGTAGCTTTCATCATGGGTCGCTTGTCATGCTGTATGATTTATGAGGCGCTCAGGGACGACTAGGCCCTTTCTGAATGAGAAATATGACTACTATCTGCTAATTTGTTTAGCATTGAGCTACTTAGAAAGGCATGGGGGGAGGTGCATGTGTGTGTGTGTGTGTGTGTGTGTGTGTGTGTGTGTGTGTGTGTGTGTGTGTGTGTGTGTGTGTGTGTGTGTGTGTGTGTGTGTGTGTGTGTGTGTGTGTGTGTGTGTGTGTGTGTGTGAGACAGCCCCATCCATCCTCCACGGTCTGACGCGCCAATCAAACCTCAGCATGGCGCGACAGAGGCCTGGGTCAGCTACAGAGTTGCTTGCACACACACACACACACACACACACACACACACACACACACACACACACACACACACACACACACACACACACACACACACACACACACACACACACACACACACACACACACACACACACACACACACACACACACACACACACACACACACACACACACACACACACACACACACACACACACACACAGTTCAAGACTTCTGATTGACACCCTTTCAATTTAGAAATGCACACATAGGCGGATGGGGGGTTATGGTGTGTGTATGTATGTGCCCCATCATTGCTACTTGAATGCCAGTTGGGTTTCTAAGACTGTCAATCATTCCAACAATGACCACTAGGGTGCCACCCCCCCAACGCTTACACACACACACACGCACGCACGCACGCACGCACACACACACACACACACACACACACACACACACACACACACACACACACACACACACACACACACACACACACACACACACACACACACACACACACACACACACACACACACACACACACACACACACAAAGCACCACCCCCTCTTCCTGTCACATTGTCAGGTCCCAGTAATTATCTGAAAATGACACTGGCTCTATTGAAGCAAACACCTGTGTATGTGTGTGTGTGTGTGTGTGTGTGTGTGTGTGTGTGTGTGTGTGTGTGTGTGTGTGTGTGTGTGTGTGTGTGTGTGTGTGTGTGTGTGTGTGTGTGTGTGTGTGTGTGTGTGTGTGTGTGTGTGTGCACACGCACGTGTGGGTGTTTGTGAGTGTGTGTGTGCGTGTGTAATTGTGTGAAATGGTGTGAGTTTGTGTGTGTGAGAAAAAGACAGAGAGAACTATGTGTGCAACAGAAAGGGTGTGAGAGAGTGTGTGTATGTGTGTGTGTTACAGAGGGAGAGGTGGAGAGAGAAAGAGAGGGAGATAGAGAAAGAGAGAAAGAGAGAGAGAGAGCAAGAGAGAGAGAAAGAGGGGAGAGAGAGAAAGAGAGAAAGCAAGAGAGAATGATGGAGAGGGGAGAGAGCGAGAAAGAAAGAGAGAGAGGGAGAGAGATAGGGGAGAGAGGTATGTTTTCAGGTTGTTCTAGTATCGTCAATGGTTGTATATCTTAGAACTTGCCCCCCACCCAGCATGCATCAGTACTGCATTAGTACTGTATATACACCTGGTGCCTTTCTAGAAGTCTACTTATTAGACTAGACAACTCCTCTCAGGGCAGAGGGGCAGGGCAGGAGTTAGCAAGCAAAAAGAGGAACCTCCACGATAGCATCATCTGTATGCTCCACTGGTGTTCAAGGCTGTCAGAGTGACACACACACACAGACACAGACACAGACACACAGACACAGACACAGACACAGACACACACACACACACACACACACACACACACACACACACACACACACACACACACACACACACACACACACACACACACACACACACACACACACACACACACACACACACACACACACACACACACACACACACACACACACACACACACACACACACACACATTCAGAAACACACCTACAGATGTAGATGTACCAAAAGCCATAGAGACGTGAAAACACCCAAGCAGCCATTGAGCCAGTCAGCCAGACAGACAGAGTAGGTTCACTGCTTTGAAACAGAAGCGGGGTGCGCTATAGGGATCAGTGAGATTGACTACAACACCACGCAGCCTTTGAAACCAAACCCGGAGTTGTGACAAGCACTGATTAGCTATGTTTGTTTCTCTAAGCCCTGCTGTCGTGGGGAAAGGGCAGTACACCATGATTGTGAATGTATTTTTTCCATTTTAAATGTGTGTCTGTGTGTGTGTGTGTGTGTGTGTGTGTGTGTGTGTGTGTGTGTGTGTGTGTGTGTGTGTGTTGCTGCACGGACCAGGTAACGCCCATTGCAAGATGCAAACTAAAGGGTTTCTAGTTTAAACCTCAAACCTCACCTCAGGTTGCCAGACATCCTCTGAAGTTGAAGCAACAAATGCACGATGAGGTCAATTCATTTACTTTTTCACTTTTTCAACTGGCAAGGAATGGTAGTTTCGCATTGATGCCGGTGCATTTTTCACATTCTAGACGCTCATGTTCCGTGGTTTAGCCTGGTCTCAGGGTCATGGAACACAACAAAGTACAGTATGGTGTGAGCTGCAGATTAAAGCAGAAAAAGGCAACATTGGCGATGGGAAGTTTCTGCAAGTCACATGGATATTCAGCTGCTATTCTGAACCAGGTCTTAATGCAAACAAGTCCCTTTGACAGGTCCACTTGTCAGCGGAGGTGCTTGTTTTCGCTCGGGGCCCTCTGCGGGAGCGGATCTGAGCGCTGAACCGAGGCAAAGGAGAGTAATTGTCTCTTTGCTCCTTAACAGGATTATAGCCCAGCGGTGTGGCGGGTTCAACCCCTCCAGTCAACCGTACGCTGGTACCTGCCTGCCAGCCAGCAGGAAAACCACACTACCTCAGCTCACAAATATTTACATTCTACGTCATAGCACCTATAGCTGAAGATCTTATCGTACAATGACCCACAACGGGTGCAGTGGAAACTTCTGACCTGTACTTTCGGCCAATATTAGGACCGAACTAATAAGCGGTTTGATTGATTGATTGATTGAAAACTTTATTAACAGATTGCAGAATGGTTACAGTACAGTACAGCTCAATACACACAATTGTTAAGGGGATGCAGACCAGAGAAAGACTTTCGTCTTGTTTACATCAGGGTCTCACATTTTCAATTCATCATAACATATATGACATACACGACATACAGATAGACAGTACTGCTACATCTATACATTTATGACATACCAGATTTGCAAATACAGTACTGTTTGTGATACAAAAAGAGTCTAAAAAAGAGAGTATATACATTTGATGTAGAAACTGTACATTGGAGGAGGTTGGTCATGCTGTCATGTCATGCTGCACACGCTCACACTATGGACACTTTACAGAAGGAAAGATCACTTTAAGAATAGTATAGCTTGAGATCGTATAATATAGCATTGTTGAGCAGTGTACATAAAGACCCAATGCCTCATCCGTACTTAACAGTGTACTGCACTGCCACATGACCTGTAGGCGGGGTGGGGGAAACTGTACAACTGTACAAGCAAAACTGTATATTGGAATATCGACGAAACCATACTTGGTTCTAAGAAGAGGGTCTCGTGTATTCTTGGGTTAGGTAATTTACTGTACATTGGAGGGGGTTGGGTTAGGACATTTACAGGGGCCAGTTTCGAATTGCAGTCTCCCGTAGGTGTTCTTTGAGAGTGGTTTTGAAAGTGGGTAGTGATTCACATTCCTTTACAGCTTTGGGTAGGGCGTTCCACATTGATGTGGCATAATTGCGAAACGTGTTTAGTCCCTTGTTTGAGCCGAATCTGGGTTTAACATGATTTGTGGAGCTCCCTCTGGTGTTGTGGTCGTGGTATTCACTGACATTTGGGAAGTATTTTGACATGTACATGGGTATCTTAGTCGTGTGTAGTCTTGTAGACCAGGCCCATTGCAAGGTGCTGTACTCTGTCTTCTACTCTAAGCCATCCTAGGTAGTCAAAGTGGGTAGGGGTGAGGTGGGTTCTAGGAGTAAGGTCAAGTAGTAGTCTGACCAGTTTGTTTTGTGATGTTTGTAATCTTGTTTTTAGCGCCTTTGAGGTACTTTGGTACCATGAGGTGCAAGCATAGTCGTAGTACCCTTGAATGAGTGCTCCTGCCAGAGTCTGCAGGGTATTCTTGTTTACCAGAGAGGAGATCCGGTACAAAAATCTAGTTCGTTGGTTGACTTTTTTGATTACATTGGATGCCATTTTGTCACAGGAAAGATTTGCCTCTAGGATGGAACCTAGGTATGTAATTTAGTCTTTCTTTGTGACAATATTGTCACCCACTGTAACTGAGAAGCCGTCGGTCTTGCTGAGTTTGTTATTTGATCCGAAGAGAATGGACTCTGTTTTACCCAGGTGTAATGATAGTTTGTTATCAGCGAGCCAGGTGCAGATTCTGCCGAGTTTTGAGCTGAGGGTTTTTTCAACCTGTAACTTGTTCTTGTCAGTGACCAGCAGGGCTGAGTCGTCCGCGAACAAGAACAAGTTGCAGTCACAAGCTGACGACATGGCATTTGCATAAATTAGGAACAGTAGCGGTCCTAGTATGCTTCCTTGTGGAACACCACAGCTCACTGTGAGGGGGGGGGGGATAGGGTACCGTTTACCTCCACCATCTGTTCTCTCCCCTCAAAGTAGGATTGGGGTGTTACTAATAAAAAAGTAATGCATTACATATTACTTGTTACTTCTTTCTAATGTACCAATATTACTTCACACATTATTCCCTAGGGAAGGTAATTTGTTACACCACTCGTTACATTACCTTTGCGTTACACTTAAACCGGTCTGCAATTCGTTCTCACCAAAGAGTTCTATAAATCTTTCATTCAATGAGACAGGATGTGGAGGTTTGTTGCGCCAGGTGAAGAGAGGACACTTAGCACTCTTCTGAGTCCTTGATGTGGTTCTACCAGGTGAAGAGAGGACACTTAGCACTCATCTGTGTTCTTGATGTGGTTCTGCAGGTGAAGAGAGGACACTTAGCACTCATCTGTGTTCTTGATATGGTTCTACCAGGTGAAGAGAGGAGGACACTTGGCTCTCTTCTGAGTCCTTGATGTGGTTCTACCAGGTGAAGAGAGGAGACACTTGGCTCTCATCTGTGTTCTTGATGTGGTTCTACCAGGTGAAGAGAGGAGACACTTGGCTCTCATCTGTGTTCTTGATGTGGTTCTACCAGGTGAAGAGAGGAGACACTTGGCTCTCATCTGTGTTCTTGATGTGGTTCTACCAGGTGAAGAGAGGAGACACTTGGCTCTCATCTGTGTTCTTGATGTGGTTCTACCAGGTGAAGACAGGAGACACTTGGCTCTCTTCTGAGTCCTTGATGTGGTTCTACCAGGTGAAGAGAGGAGACACTTGGCTCTCATCTGAGTCCTTGATGTGGTTCTACCAGGTGAAGAGAGGAGACACTTGGCTCTCTTCTGAGTCCTTGATGTGGTTCTACCAGGTGAAGAGAGGAGACACTTGGCTCTCTTCTGAGTCCTTGATGCGGTTCTACCAGGTGAAGAGAGGAGACACTTGGCTCTCATCTGTGTTCTTGATGTGGTTCTACCAGGTGAAGAGAGGAGACACATGACTCTCTTCTGAGTCCTTGATGTGGTTCTACCAGGTGAGGAGAGGAGACACTTGGCTCTCTTCTGAGTCCTTGATGTGGTTCTACCAGGTGAAGAGAGGAGGACACTTGGCTCTCTTCTGAGTCCTTGATGTGGTTCTACCAGGTGAAGAGAGGAGACACTTGGCTCTCATCTGTGTTCTTGATGTGGTTCTACCAGGTGAAGAGAGGAGACACTTGGGTCTCTTCTGAGTCCTTGATGTGGTTCTACCAGGTGAAGAGAGGAGACACTTGGCTCTCATCTGTGTTCTTGATGTGGTTCTACCAGGTGAAGAGAGGAGACTCTTGGCTCTCATCTGTGTTCTTGATGTGGTTCTACCAGGTGAAGAGAGGAGACACTTGGCTCTCTTCTGAGTCCTTGATGTGGTTCTCCTCTTCTTCTCCTCCTGCAGCACTTTAACCCGAGATTTATTTCACGTCACAAATAGATCAATACAGTCCATATTAACCTCTTAAGCATCGGACGGCCCGGCGGCCATGATAAGGTCATTTATAGGCCTGATATTCTATATTTCATATTGCATGTGTCTCGATGGCAAAATTCAGTACTGTATCTACAAAAAACCCTGTCAATCATCTGGCTTTTGTTCATTTGCTTAGATCTTTACTACACTTGATCTCAAGAAGGTGCTGAATGAGCTCAGTGGCATTTATTCACCTTTGGTCAATGTTAGCATGGTGTTATTCACCATCAAAGAGTTCAAGTTTCTCAAGTTTCTTTAATAGTTGTCATACAGAAGTACAGAATACTTTCATACAAAATGATACTTACTGTTACGCTCCAGAGACTGTGCTAGACAAGATAGTATCAAATAACATAGTATAGCATGTAATTTAGAAGAAGAAAATGAGGTCACAGTGTTCGGTATAGACATATGTACAATGTTCTGAGTTACCATATAATATACAATACTATGCAGTGTACTAATGTACAGTACTATATAGTGCAAAGCAGAAATGGGAAGATGAAAACAATTTAAGAATAATAATAATTTATATAATTTATATTACAATTTACTCAAGCATAGTAACATACACAACATTTCCGACACTGGGAATATATTCCCTGATGTCCATAGATGTCCCTAGACACCAAGAACATGCAAATGGACCTTGTAGAAGTGGAGTAATCCTCAATTTACTTAGGTATGTACTTTTAGGTGAATTTTGTGAGGCGAAAATATGGCTAGGGTTTAACAGGTTAAACTCCAGCAGGATGAAAACAAGCGGGAAACTAGGGGAATGTTTAGATTCACTGTTTGCTAATTATGTAAAAAAAAAAAAAATATGGAATAACGGTCCTCTCTCCATGTGAATGAATGAATGAATGAAAACTTTATTTAACAGATTGCAGAATGGGTACAATACAGTACGGCTCAATACACACAATTGTTAAGGGGATGCAGACCAGAGAAAGACGTTTGTCTTGTTTACATCAGGGTCAATTCAATTCATAGCGACATTTATGACATACACAACATACACAACATACATGACGTGTGCAGTTCAAACTTCAGCATTATGACATCGCAGATAGACAGGGGATGAGAAGAAGATATAAGGGCATTTTTCAATAGGTTTATAAGCGCATGCCAAGAGGAAATAATTACAGTATCTATTTGAACCCATTACAATAGAAGGAGTAACGTATCTATCTCCCCCTCTATAATGTCTTCAGTGCAGACTTGAACAAGCGGTAACGTCTCACTCCCTCTCTTCCTCTTTAATGTATACTCTCTCATCCAGATGCACACTTGCAACAGTGGTAAACTAGGAGGGATTTTTCAAAAGGCTTATAAGGTTATGTAGGTTATGCCAATCAGGAGATGATAATTGCAGTATCTATTCGATCACAAACAGAAGGGGTAACGTATCACTCTCTTTCACTCTATCTATCTATAATGTAGGCCGTCTTTCAGTGTGTGGACTTGAACAAGCTGTAGGATTAGGGGGTAATGTAGTCTTGCTCTCTCTTTCTCTCTAATGTACTCTCTAACTCAAATACACAATTGGAACAAGCGGTAAACTAGGAAGGATTCTAGTTTGTTTTTGGTTGCAATTGAAGGGGGACGTTTTATATCCAATCACAGTAAAACAACATTTTAAACAATGTGTCACTACAGTTGTGGTCTTGACTGGTGTTGAAATAAAATCCAGAGTCCTCTTTGTCCAGAACGAGTCAAGTCAGAGTAAAAATGCAGTCAAGTCCGAGACGAGACCGAGACATTAACGTGAGACCAAGACGGGTCTTGAGTACTACAACGCTGATATGTGCTAATGAATGAATGGTTTTATTTCGGTCTTCTTTTACAAAGCAATGTACAGAAGTAGGAAATGTAAAAAAAAAAAAAAAAAAACGACCGAAAAGGTGTAGGCTGAAGTTGAGGCTTATAATTGCCTACCCTTTTTACATTACATGTCATTATTAACAAAAAAAAGATAATTCAGTACATCATTTTGCAAAAACAAAAGGTTACGAAAGTTTCATAGTTTAGTGTACAGTTTATACAGTAATATACAAAACATATACACATTTTCTTTCTTTTTTTGTCACGATTTTATGTTATAATAAAATATAATTAGGATTATAATAAGGTTTTATATTTATGTATCACCTTATATTTAATAATAATTTCAACACTAATAAGTGTTGTCTTGAACAGTGGTTATCAACAGTTCTGTTCCCACGGCAGCTTAGCCATTAGCTTCCAAGGCAGACTCCATTATTGATTATTGCACAATGGACAGTAAAATAGATGTCTTGAAAAGGTCACAAAACACTTAGCTTGACACAGATCTTTTGACATTTGAGTGATCTCAAAGCTCCACTAGGCTCACTCATTTGAACACAAACACTAAAATACCACACTAGCAAATTAAATTAATTATTAACATCATTCATGTTTTTAGAAGAAGCTGTGCAAAAAGACACCATCATCCCCTTCCACAGTTTATTGCACATGGTGTTATTCCATCAGCAGGATGTGTTACAGACCATGTATTTATGTGCATAATTATAAGGGTTTAGTTTTACAAGGCCAGATATAACCACACAAATTCACTGTATTATTTTACTTTAGTTGTGTAAATGCCATTAAAATACAGTAAATTACTTTTGATCCAAATATTAACCATTAAATAAAGGTTATAATCTGTAAATTGATTTAATTTAATTTTAATTTTTTTTATTACCGGATTATTCCATTGCTTAATTGACGGCAAGCAAAACGGACTGCGGAGGCGACCATGTGTGGAGTTGCCAACCTGCTCATCGGGAGCAGTTAGGGGTTAAGTGTCTTGCTCAAGGACACTTTGAAACACCGCCAGGAGGAGCCAGGGTTGAACTGGGAACCTTCTGATTACCAGACGACTGTCCTACCTCCTGAGCCACTGTCGCCCCCCACAGTATTTTAGCTAATGTTAGGTACTTTACACACTTAACATCTGTTCTGGTTGGTACATAAACATTGGGGTTAGGTGCTCAGGGGCACTTTGGCAATATTGGCACTGTCAGGACCGGGGATCTAACCAGGGGGGCCTCCATAACCAGCTAACCTGCCATGTGCACTGCATCATACTGTCTTCCTATGAAACAACCTTGTGCTGTTGTTCGATATCATATCACATACATTACCATGTAATATCAACAACAAGGACAGTGTCTCAGATATGGAGGTCAAACTTATAATATTCAGCCTCTGTGAGATGGTCTACAACACGGAAAATCTAAACGTTTGTTTTTATTTAAATAATAATATTGTTACCGGAACTTCCTATAATCTCTTGACCCGGCAGTAAACTCGCTTGTTAAATGTTACCTTTTTAGTCAACCGTTGTGCATATATTACCGATTAGCGAAATCAGGTCACTATTTGTGTAAACTGTTTATATACACTCTAAAACCATGCTTAAATAAAAGTGCCCCGCCCACATGGACTTATAGGACACTACATGCGTAGTCCTTTCTCCACAAATTATATTTGCCACATAGAAAGCACCTGTCCTGAAACACAAATCATCCGACCAAAAGACATTTCCAGAGATAAAGCCATCTTACTAAAGAGTCGCATTCTATAAGGAACAGTGACACAGTACAATGGGGTTTTCGATTTCATTTACAGGACGGGACAGGACTAAGATGGATGCGGGGTCGGGGACAATCTGTAGGTGGTATCTGCATTAGTGTCCATTCATAAAAGTCATCCGTCTTACCCACCACTGCGCCACACGGTCTCCTGCCCCGCGGCCTAGTGAACTGGATATGATAATAACATGTAGCCTTTACAGGCCTGGTGAATGGTGCTGTGTTGAGACAAACACAAGATGAATGAGCCGTGACATAATGAGACAAGTAAGCCTATCTTCTAATGAAGGGCTAATGGGAGGTTGAACCTGCCTGCGGTAGCTACAGTGGAAACAGACCGGAGGTGTGTGTGTGTGTGTGTGTTTTTGTGCATGTATTTTTGTGTGTGCCTCGAGGCTATAGGTATCCATCCACTATCATTGATTGTAGCTCCTCCCACTCACCTACATACACCCATACATCTACTGTACATACAAGTAGCACACACACGCACACACACAGAGACATGCACGCGGAGACACATGCAGGCATACTAGACAGTAGACAGTTGACTTGGTGCCAGAGTTTCCATAGGCAGACGCAGACCGCAGACATGAAAAGCTCATCAAGAGTTCAAAAGCTCACCCTACACTTGGCCACACCTCCTCACCTCTCCTCTCCTACCTTTTCCCTCTCACCTTCACACTCTAATGACACTAATTACAAGCAATTACTCTACATATCTTCTCCCCCTGCCCTTGGGGCGCGTTCACAAGCCTGTTGATTCAGAGGAGAGTACTTTTCACTCAGGGTAAATGTACAGTACAGTATGGGGGTTTTGTCCAAATTTAGCCCCCAGTCAAGCCACGGCGTATCCATTCCTCGGGTACAGATCAAATTTCAACGTTGCACTTTTCCCTCCGTTTGGATTCTCAGAAACTAGAGTCAAGTAAATCCTGTTGAGAAGACACAGTTTGACTTATTAGTTTCGAGAAATTACTTTTCCAGAACATTTGTTGTGTCTAGTACTTCTGAGGATGATAATGACGAGGTAGAGGAGGGGGAGACTTCACAAAGGGAGACAGAAAGCAGGACACGCATGAGAAGCCGGATGATGTTTTTCGTATGAAAATATGCTATGCTAACACGGTTGTTATAGCCTCAATGTTATACACAAGAGAGTCTCTCTCTTGCACACAAATATCCACGCCGGCAAATCTCACCTCACTAGGCTGCTACTACTGGTACTGAGGTGGTAGGCCAAATATTCACCATTGCAATCAGTATTGATGTTCATTATTTTATCTTCAAAAAGCTTGAATCAGTTCCTTTCCTGTAAGCATTCCATTCCATTGATCAGAATCACTTTAATTCACCAAGTACATTGATTACACAAATAATCTGACTGGGTAATTTGGTGCTGATACACCTCCTGTCAGATTCACCACACCTGACAATACATTCTCAAAATACAGACTTACATGCACGCATGCAAGCATGTACTGTACAGGACCTCACAGAAAGAGCAGGCAGACAAATCAAGGTAGCACAAGATGTTAGTTCTAGCCTAATTACACAACTTGACGTGTTTGTGGCATAATCTGACCCCATTAAGCATTTAAATGCCCATGGTTATCTTATCTACAACAAACTAAGATGCATTCCTTTCCAAAATGTAAATGTCATTGATGCTGTGCCGCTGTTAGTGTAAATGTTTGCCGCTGCATCATTATGGTGCATGCGGTGCTGTGGCTTAATGAGTGGCTGGCACACACCGACCGAGTATTGGAGGAAGTCGTTGCTGTGGGTGTGATTGCTCAGTGATGTGCAGCCTGTGTCAGCAATATTCCCAAACAACCTTTAGCTTTTGTTAAGTTACCTTCAAACTTTTTTTGTCACCTCTTTGTCTCTCTCTCTCTCTCTCTCTCTCTCTCTCTCTCTCTCTCTCTCTCTCTCTCTCTTCTCTCTCTCTCTCTCTCTCTCTCTCTCTCTCTCTCTCTCTCTCTCTCTCTCACACACACACACACACACACACACACACACACACACACACACACACACACACACACACACACACACACACACACACACACACACACACACACACACACACACACACACACACACACACACACACACACACACACACACACACACACACACACACACACACACACACACACACACACACACACACACACACACACTCTAATTAGATACAGAGATTGACTGAAACAATGAGAAGTCGTCTGTAAAATCCTCCTCTCTAATTAGTTTGTTTGGGTTATCTCTCTCTCTCTCTGTCTCTGTGTGTGTGTGTGTGTGTGTGTGTGTGTGTGTGTGTGTGTGTGTGTGTGCGCGCACGCGCGTGTGTGTGTGTGCGTGTGCGTGTGTATGCGTGTGTCTGTGTCTGTGTTGGGTTATCAGTGGTTAAGCCAACAGCAGTTAGCTAGCTGATAGTGTTGATGATAGCCTGCTGGCTGTATTTGCTCACCCTAAGATAACAGTCAAATGAACCTAACCCCGGGTGGTTTTCAGTGTCCCCCATGCACAAATAAACAATACTGTTACACTATGTTTCTGTGTGCTCCTATGAAGGCCATGTAGACTGAACGCTTGGGAATAAATTGATCTAACTGTGCAGGAATATTTGTCTTTTTTCATTTGTATTAATTTATTCTTCCAGCGCCTTAGCAGAGACTGGGCCGGGCGAACAGACTAACAGAGGTCATCCTTCATCACCAAAACAAATCAATCTCACTTCTCTTATTGCTCATACACTTGTATAGCAATTTCAATCTAGTGGTCTGATTTTGGACCATGCAGGTCACACTGTCTAGAACTAAGAGGTGTTGGCTGCTGTGAGATGGCGAGAGGAGGGCAGAGAGGAAAGGGGAAGGCAGCCATCACTGAATCAGTTCGGTTGGGATAAAGTGTTTACACAACAAACTGTCAATTAGCGACAGGCGACAGCAGGCTAATTCTGCTGATTAGCAGCTGGATGGGGGTTGATGTGTCAGTGTGTCTTTCAGAGAGAGGGGGGGGGTTCTCACCTAGTGTCTGACATGATAAAATCACGGCTGGAAGTAGAGGGGGTCTCCTCATACCCCCTGTTACTGTATAACCTGGAAAAAGCCAACACTTTGCCACAGATTCAATACCCTCTACAAAGGTACAAGCGCAAACAATAGGTTGTGTTTTTTTTTGGTGTAGCATAGAGATGACATCAGTGAGGCAACTTATGATTTGACTGGCTTTTGTTTGTTTCAAAACTAGATAAGCCCAGCCGCGGTGAACGTTTGACATTAATGAGGAATTACATCAGAAAACGCCACGCGAGCTGTGTTTCTGTTGCCGTCTCTCTCCCCCTAGTTACGCGACTCGATGACAAATCTGTGAAAATATGGCAATGAATTAAAACGAATGAATAAAGCTATTATGCTATAAGTTAAGGCGGTATTTGTGGCCAAACAAAAAAGAAACTGGTTCCATCCTTTGTGTGAGAGGCCAGGTATAGAAACACCAGGTGATATAATGTGTTGTTGAGATTCTCAGTCATAACAAAGGGAAGAATGCTAAGGATTTCCCTCGCCAAAGGAAAAACTCCTTCTCTGGAGGATCTGTTCTTACCTGTTCCCCTATTGCAGAAGACACATACTTGGACTATGAGATGTGTTTTGCAAACAGGGATATTGCAGGATGCTGCACCACCTACACACACACCTAGATGTTAGGCCAAACACACACATGGAAGAACGCACACAACACACACACACACACACACACACACACACACACACACACACACACACACACACACACACACACACACACACACACACACACACACACACACACACACACACACACACACACACACACACACACACACACACACACACACACACACACACACACACACACACACTCAAACACATGCGCATGTGCACACATTTACAGAGACACAGGTATTTGCCCAATGGTGCTGCAAACCCAGGGTACATTTAGCGAACCCAGGGGTGTTGGCCCACTGACATACTAACAAGTTGTAACATTAGTATATGAGGAAACAATAAAAAAAAAATTTAGACTACGCAGCTCTCAAATATAATTATGCTGGAAAGGTGTGAATTAGACTCACCAGCAAAAGAAAACGACTAAAAAAACTACCCTGGCGGCTGGGAAAGAAAGGATGACTAGAAAGGATGACCTTTCAGGTAAAAAGGTAAATGGTGCCTTTATATAGCGCTTTTATCCATTTTGTTCCTCACATTTTATTCAGACATTCACACACTGACAGCGGAGGCAACCATGCAAGGTGCCAACCTGCTCATCAGGAGCAATTATTAATAAGTGTCTTGCTCAAGGACACTTCGACGCACTGCCTGGGAGGAGTGGGAATCACACTGGGAACCTGGAATCACACTGGGAACCTTTCTGACAACCAGACGACCGCTCTACCTCCTGAGCCACTGTCGCCCGTGTTGAGGGAAGGTGAGGTTAGGTGTTGATAATGGTTTCTCAGAATCCTACATCACAAAAGCCAATCATTGATAGAATGTTCGGTTAAAGTGAGATTGTACACCTGAAAAAGAAAACAAATGAGGAAAGAGACCAAGAAAATAGAAGAAAGAGAAGAAAGAGAGGAAGGAGAGGAAATAATGGAAGGAGAGGAAAGAGAAGGAGGAGATAAAAAGAGGAAGGAGAGGAATGAGAGGAAAGAGAGGAAAAAGATGAAGGGGAGAAAAGAGATAAATTAGGAACAGTAACGGTCCTAGTATGCTTCCTTGTGGAACACCACAGCTCACTGGGAGGGGGGGGGGGGTAGTGTACCATTTACCTCCACCATCTGTTCTTTCCCCTCCAGGTAGGATTACATCCAGCTCCCTGATGAACTATATCAAAACCAATTGCTTTTAGCTTGTCAATCAGAATGGAGTGATTGACAGTGTCGAAAGCCTTTTGGAGGTCCAGCATGACCATGCCGCAGTATCTTGTTTGATGTGGTCGTTCAAATAGAGAAGGCATGTGTCAGTGGAGTGGGATGTTCTGAAGCCAGATTGGAATTTGTAGATTCGTTCTTTTTCCGCTAGGTACTTTTTGACCTGTTCATAGACAATTTTGTCCATGACTTTCGAGATGGAGGTAAGAATAGAAATCAAATCAAATCAAATCAAATTTATTTGTAAGGGCCGACAACACATGTTAATGTCCCCATGGGCCGTACACGTCTTCTTTAAACAAGTCAAGAAGAAACATCACAATAAGTCAAGAACAAAACAAGAACACCATAAGATCCAAAACATTTCAGATCAATGCAAAATAAATAAATGCAACACTCCCAGACATACCCCACGCGAAGGTAAGGAAAAACTCACTAAAACCTAGCAATAGGAGGGGGTTAGAGAGTTCCCATGTTTGTAGTGGGCGGAGATGGAGCAATAAATACATGTAGTGAGCATATGCAATATGCATACATGGTGACAGTAGAATCATAGTATATAAGAAAATTGTGAAATAGAGTAATAGATAGAACTACTGCAAGCGTATGGATACAGGATGAGATACAAAGACAATAGCTCAGGGCCGTATGCCCCGTGGGGGCAGGAGAAGTCACTCAGAAGGTTCAGCACTGCAGGCCAGCCAGAAGACAGTATGAAGCTGTTCCATGGGACCGGTTGAGGCAGAGACAGAGGTTAAAAGGTTCTCCCATGTCTGCAGAAAAGCAGACATGTGAGCAAATAGACAACCTAACTAAACTAGACAGATTAATCTAAGGGTCAGTCCCGACCAGGTGAGATCAGGGTAGGTTGAAGGAGAGAGAGAAAAGATGGGTCTTAAGCAGGGATTTAAAAGCTTCGACAGAGCAGGTGCCCCTGACGACGGAAGGTAGTTTGTTCCACAGGTATGGAGCACGGTAGACAAAGGTTCTGTGGCCGGTGGATTTCTTTTTAACCCTAGGAATCGATAGAAGCCCTGCATTTTGTGAGCGCAGAGCACGAGCGGGCGAGTATCGAGAGATGAGATTGGATAGATAGAGCGGTGCAAGCCCATTTAAGATTTTGTAGGTGAGGATTTTTAAAGTCAGATCGGGCTTGAATAGGAAGCCAGTGTAGGGCGGGCAAAACTGGTGTGATGTGATCAAATTTTCTAGTTTTAGTTAGTATCCGTGCAGCCGCATTTTGCACAAGTTGAAGATTTTTGATGCTTGAATTAGGTAGGCCTGAAAAAAGTGCATTACAGTAGTCTAGACGTGATGAGACAAAAGCATGAATTAGGGTTTCAGCATCAGCCAGAGTTAAAATGGGGCGCATTTTTTCGATATTACGAAGATGGAAGAAGGAAATTTTGGTGACATTTTTTATATGTGCATTAAATGAGAGGGAGGAATAAAAAATTACTCAGAGGTTTTTTATGGTGGAGCTCTGGGATACAAGTATCAAAGTTGAGGGAGATGTCCTGAAACAGGCCTCTGTGGTTTGGGGGGCCAACAATTATCATCTCAGTTTTATCTGCATTAAGGAGTAGAACGTTTTGTGACATCCACTTTTTGATGGCAAGCAGGCAAGCCTCAAGATTTTGTAATTGGGAGGAATCATTTGGCTTAATAGGTATATATAATTGGCTGTCATCAGCGTAAAAATGAAGGTTTATGCCAAATTTGCGTATGATATTGCCGAGGGGTAGCATGTCAATCGAAAATAGCAAAGGGCCCAAGACAGAGCCTTGTGGGACCCCGCATTGCACTGGGAGGGTCTCAGATGTTAAATCATTATAGACCACGCAGTGTGTTCTATCAGTTAAATAAGATTTAAACCAAGCAAGTGCGTGACCCCGAATGCCAACATGATTTTCAAGCCAACCTAGAAGAATCGAATGATCGATAGTGTCAAAGGCTGCACTGAGATCAAGCAATAAGAGCACAGAAGTTAGGTTTGAGTCAAGAGAGAGCAGTAAGTAATTTGTGACTTTGGTAACCGCCGTTTCGGTGGAGTGTAAGGCTCTAAAGCCAGATTGAAAAGATTCATTAAGATTATTTAGTTTTTTTTGTTTGTTTAACCTTTATTTACCCAGGGTAGGTTTGCTGAGCACAGATGCTCTTTTTCAGGAATGCCCTGCTTCACATTCACACAGTTTTAGGCCACCGCTGCCTTGAATAGTGGTTTAATGACGGTTGATTTAAAGGCCAGGGGCACCATGCCAGTAGACAAGGAGGTGTTGAAGATATTGAGTAGGGCAGGGCCTAGAGTTGGGAAGAGTTTTTTGATGAGAGTTGCTGGAAGAGGGTCAAACAGACAGGTTGAGGGTTTAGATGACCACCAATTTAGAGAGGGCACTAAGTAAGACGTTTTCAAGGCAGCATAGCGTATGGCTGGATTCAAAGTCAGGGGGAAAGCCCATCAGAGGTTGGCAGGGACTCTGATTGTTGAGTAAGCCAACAATTTCATCTCTTATGAGATACATTTTCTTGGTAAATAATTTAATGAATTCGTTAGCCGTGAACGCATTTCGGCACTTGGTTGTTTCTGAGTAAGTTTTGCAACTGTGTCAAACTGAAACTTTGAGTTGTTTTTGTTTTTGTTTTTGAGCCTGGAAAAATATGAGATTTTGGCAAGTGAGAGTGCCTTTTTGTAGTTACGTAAACTATCATTCCAGGCAAGGTGGAATACTTTGAGTTTGGTCAAACGCCATTTATGTTCAAGTTTGCGACATGCCTTTTTAAAGGAGCGAGTTTCCTCCGTAAACCAGGGAGTTTGTTTTTGCGGAGCACGTTTAATTTTAGGCTTAAGGGGGGCGACAATGTCGAGCGTGCTACGAAGGGCGGCGTTTAGTTTGTCTGTAAAGAGATCAAGGGGGCCAGAGTAAGAGAGGAAGGGAGAGAGGGTGTTAACTAGAATTGGGACAGTTGAGGCGTTAATACAACGGCTCATGTAGGATTTTACACTGTCTGGGCGAAAAACCGTCAAATCAATTTGAAATTTTATGAGGTAGTGGTCTGAGAGAGCAGGAACATAGGGAGAAACGGTCAAATCTGACACAGTGAGACCGCGGGCTAGGACTAAGTCAAGGGTGTTCCCACCACTGTGAGTGGGTTGGTCAACGATTTGAATGAGACAGACAGAGTCAATGATGTCGGTAAAAGCCTTATTTAGGGGATCTAGAGTTTTGTTGGAATGAATGTTAAAATCACCAACAATTAAAATGTTATCTGATCGCGTAACAAGCTCAGAGATGAAAGTGGAAAACTCATCTAGGAAGAGGGTGTAAGGGCCTGGGGGGCGGTAAAGGACAGCCATTACAAAGGATGCAGTGGAGGTAGGAATCAGACCGCCACACTTTCTGTTGCGGGGAGAGGGACGCAACAGGAGCACCTCAAATGAGGAAAACTTACAGTTTGCGTCGGATGTAAAGTTGTGCTTAGAGTCGTAAATTAGTGTGTGCGATATGGGAGCTACTAAAATTAGGGGGTGAAGCCTCGTTTAAGGGCAGAAAGTCATTAGGTTTAAGCCATGTCTCAGTGAGGCCCAATAAGTCAAGACTATGGTCTGTTATCAGTTCATTTACCAAAAGAGCTTTGGTTGGCAGAGAGCGAATGTTGATAAGGCCAACCTTCACGCACTCTGTATATTTAACAGCGTGATTTTCAGCCATGCGGGTGGGTTTAATCGCAATTAAGTTGGCATGGTTTATCGCACAAGGACAAGCTGGGTAAAGCGGAGCGTAACGAGATATTCTAGTTTTGATTGGATATACCGGGTTAAGGATAGAGATAGAAAGAGAGGAGTGGGGAGCCTGGTGGAGGAGGGACCCAGCATGGTTAGGAAAGGTATAGGGATTGGCAGGCTCCATTGGTTTAGCATGACTAGCAGGCTCGCTACAAAACAGGGGGATAGTTGCCTGGGTCTAATTTGCTGCCTTTTTGTGCAGGGGGGTCACTCTTGCAATTTTGAAGTCTTTGGGGATCCCTGTTTTATGGAGAGGTTTATTATGTGGGTGATGACTGGGGTAATGGCGGCTGCTGAGTCTCTGAGGAATTTCAATTTTCAAGTTCAAGTTTCTTTAATAGTTGTCATTAGGGATGTCCGATATTATCGGCCGACCGATATTATCGGCCGATATCGGCAGTAAAATGTGATATCGGAAAATATCGGTACCGGTTTAAAAACAAAAAAAAACAATAACAATATTTGTTATATATATATCCAGTGAAATTATTAGTTACCTGAAATTATTCAGTTTTTTGGACGGGGAAACCCTGCATTTATCGGTATCGGTTGATATCGGTTGATATCGGTATCGGAAATTAAGAGTTGGACAATATCGGAATATCGGTATCGGTAAAAAAGCCAATATCGAGCATCCCTAGTTGTCATACAGAAGTACAGAATACTTTTATACAAAATGCTTCTTTCTGTTACGCTCCAGAGACTGTGCAGACAAAAGATAAGTATGAAATAAAATAGCATAGCATGTAAAAATAGAAGTAAAAAATAGAAGTCACGTACGTAGACACAGTGTTCAGTATATACATATGTACAATGTTCAATGCAGAATAGAAGTAACTGAGTTACCATACAATATACAATATACTATGCAATATACTAATATACAATATACTATATAGTGCAAAGCAGAAATGGGATGAGGTACAATTTAGGTACAATTTACAGTAAGGTGTACTGAGGTATGGGTTGTAGTGCAAATCCTTTACCAATAAATATAAAGTGTGTTTAGGTGTTCTAAAGTGTGGAGAGTGGGTGCTGCAGTGTGTTGTTTGTTTAAAGTGAGTGTGTGCGTGTGGATGTGTGTGTTGTGAGTGCATTTGATGGTTGTTGCATAGTGTTATTGTTCGTTGAGCAACCTGATGGCCTGAGTCTTTCTGTGCTTGTCATGAGACTCCGGTATCGCTTGCCTGACCGCAGCAGTTCAAAGAGGCAGTTGTTTGGGTGGCTGTAGTCCTTGATAATTCTCTTAGCCTTACCCCTGCACCGCTTGTTGTAAATGTTCTGGAGAGTGGGAAGCCCCCCTCCAATTGTGCGTTCGGCTGAACGTGCCACTCTCTGTAGTTTGCTACGGTCTTGTGCGGTGCTATTCCCAAACCAGGAGGTGATATTGCCAGTCAGGATGCTCTCTATTGTACATGAGTAGAAGTTCTTAAGGATCTTCTGACTGACTTGGAACTTCCTTAGGCGCCTGAGGAAGTAGAGGCGTTGTTGTGCCTTCTTCACAACACTGTCAATGTGTGTGGTCCATGTCAAGTCCTCGGATATGTGGGCTCCGAGGTACTTAAAACTGTTCACTCTCTCAACCGGTGCCCCGTCGATGCTGAGGGGGCTGTAGTCCCTGACCCCCGACCTCCTAAAGTCCACAATCATCTCCTTTGTTTTGCTGACGTTCAGGGAGAGGCTGTTCTCCTGGCACCATCCCGCCAGGACATTGACCTTGAATTTGGAGGGGATATTGCCATGGCCAGTGGCCTTTTTAGGTTTGAGGGTACCTCATCTGTTGTTACCATTTCAAGTTTGAAGTCGTCTTTGCGGACCCCTAGGTTTTTGTAGAAGGCTATGATGTGGTGGCTGGGTGGCGCAGCGGACTAAGCGCTCGTCACCAACGCGAGAGACACTGGTATCGAATCCGGCTGTCAGCGCTGTTGAAGGTAGAGGCTCTGTGTAGGATTGTTAGTAACTGTCTAACTGCATATGTAACTGTTCACACTAGTGTCTGTCTACCTGCATATATATCTGTGTCCACTAGAGGGCGTTCTAGGCGGAGACAGCCTGGAGTACTACCAGGTGGCGAGTATAAGTAGCTGTGTCTCCTCCCCCTTCTTTCTCTCCCCCCATGTCTCTCAGTGAGAGAAGACCTGTAGAACTGCTGCTTTCCATGTGAATAATAAACCACAACACGTTAAGGCTCAAGATAGAAACCATGCCTCTTGACTAGGGATGTCCCGATCACGTTTTTTTTGCTCCCGATCCGATCATGTGATTTTGAGTATCTACCGATACCGATCATTCCCGATCCGATCAAAAAGAAAAGAAAAAAAACATACATTTTTTTTTTTTTTTTTTTTTTTTTCTTTTTACTTTTTTTTTTTTATTCAACAAACATGACCATGTTCACGTCTTAAACTCATATTGAGGCTTTAGTTTTGGTTTTAAATTGCATATCATCATTCATTTATTTATTGTCACACAGAGCAGAAGAATTTTGCCAAAACAAACCAATAGTATCCAGCTGCAGAACGGCAGTCAAGCCACACTCTCAGACCCAAACGCATTTCCTTTGATTTAATTATGCATCAAATGATTTATGTCAAGGATTGCAATGCCTCGCTTGAATGAAGTTAACTTTTCACCTGAATAATGTCAACATTCAGGGTGAATGTAATGTGAGAAATTGGAATAAAAAAATATAAAAATTAAAAAATTTATTTGGGTCTGAGATTTTGGCTGGTCTGCCGTCCTGCAGCTGGATACTATTGGTTTGTTTTGGCAAAATTCTTCTGCTCTGTGTGACAATAAATAAATGAATGATGATATGCAATTTAAAACCAAAACTAATCCCTCAGTATGAGTTTAAGACGTGAACATGGTCATGTTTGTTGAATAATAAAAAAGATTAAATAAAAATTTTTTTTATTTATTTTTGGTCGATCCCGATCTTCGGAAAATCACGTGATCGGCCCCGATCCCGATCACGTGATCGGATCGGGACATCCCTACTCTTGACCACATTATTGTCGACCTATAGCCGAATTCTGTTAACAGGTTATGGGCCCAGATAACGCCGGGGCGAAATAATAAGGGTACTGTAGCAAGCTTAGCTGAAGTATAGGCTAGGTTAGCGCCGGGAGCACCGCGTGGCTAGACGCTAGGCCAACAAGAGCAAAAGCTAAGCATACCACTAACAAAGAGGATGGAAAACAAGAGAAGGGGCAAATGGCCGACATTCAATGGAAAAGCAGAGGACTTTGAGCTCTGGGAAGAGCGCATGCTATGCTGCATGCACGGAGCGGGACTGAAGGAGACTATCCTGGCAGCCCCCACAGGAGAACTGACGGCGGAAGAGCAAGTCCTGGACGACCAGCGCAACGCAAATGCGTACTGTGAGTTAGCGCCGCTGCTCGACGACACCAGCTTGGGGCTGATATTCCGCGACACTAAAGACAGAGGCCGAGAAAGCCTGGAGGTATTGAGAGAGCATTACATAGGGCGAGGAAGACTCAGAGTTGTGGCTCTCTACATAGCACTAACGGGCCTGAGGAAGGGGCCCACCGAAACTGTGACCGAATACGTCAACAGAGCGGAACAGATCACGACGCCATTGAGGAGTGCCGGAGAAGCACCAAGCGATGGGCTAATGATGGCGATGATGATGAGAGGACTACCGGAGCTGTACAAACTGTTCACACTCCTGGTAACACACGGTTCGACGGACATGACGTTGGGACAGTTCAAGGCTAAGTTAAGGAACTTCAAGGCCTCAGAAGATGCCCACCCAGCCGCCGCGGAGGCGGGAGAGAGGGTGCTAAAGGCCCGAGTGACGCCAAGGGAGAGAACCAGGACCATGACGGAACTGGCGTGTTGGCGATGCGGAGAGAAAGGCCATCGGAGAAGCGACTGCACAAAAACTGTCTGGTGTAGCTTCTGCAAATCCACGGGGCACACAGACAAGCGTGCATGAAGAAACACGACCAGAGCGCGCGATACGCGCATGGGCAAGATGACAGCCATGGACGAGACGGTGGACATGGACGGGACGGAGGCCACAGACAAAATGGCGGCTACAGACGAAATGGCGGCTACGGATGAGACGGCGGCCATGAACGAGACGGAGGCCACAGACAAAATGGCGGCTACGGACAAGAAGGCAGCTGTGGACAGGATGACGACAGCGGACACGATGGTGGCGACGTGAGACGAATCGAGACGGCGCCCGGAGAATCGATGGCGGCGACGATCGACGTGAGACGGATTGAGACGACGCCCGGAGGAAATAACGGGACAAGAAGACTACGCTTTCGGGGCGTGGACGGCGGGCACCGCCGGACCGGTCCAGCTGCAGCGGGCCCAGAGAAGGGGGCTGATCGTGGACACAGGTGCGTCGTCCCATATCATCAACGACAGGAGTCGGTTCAAGAACTTTGATGACACTTTCCACCCGGAGAGGCACAGTATGGAGCTGGCGGACGGGAGACGCACCTACAGATTGGCGCAAGAGAGGGGAGACGCACAGGTATGCCTCACGGACAGTAAGGGGCGCCGGCGTACGGTGACATTAAAGAACGCTCTCTACGTACCATCGTTCCCACAAGGACTATTCTCTGTAATAGCTGCTACTGCAAGCGGTGCCAAGGTATTCTTCGATAAAGGTAAAAATGTTCTTGTAGAACCTGACGGTACCCGGTTTGACATAAAGATGTACCAGAGAATATATTATCTGAAAACGGAGTGTAATGACAACGACCAGTGTAATGATAATGATGATGTGTGTAGCGGGATGGCCAGTCACGATATTCAGACATGGCATGAGATTATGGGTCATTGTAATTACGAGGTTTTACTGAAACTGCAAGTAGTGTCAGAGGGCATGCACATTGAAGGGGAAAAGCGTAGACCTGACAAAAATTGTGCAATGTGCAAAACGGGGAAGTTTACCCAACCGAGATACAGAAATCCCACAGACAGAGTAAGGGTACCACTTGCACTAGTTGACATGGACCTAGCAGGCCCAGTAAGCAACGAGTCCATAGGAGGTTTTAGATATGTACAGTCTTTTACAGACGTGTGTACAGGGGCAGTGTTTGTTTATTTTCTCAAAGCAAAGAGTGACACGCTCCAGGCCACAAAGAAATTCCTGGCAGACGTAGCCCCTTATGGTACAGTAAGATGTCTGAGATCCGACCACGAAACCGAGTTTGCAAACAGAGAGTTCCAATCACTGTTGAGAAGGTATAAGATAAGACACAAGACGTCACGTCCATATCCCCCACACCAGAGCGGGGTGGCAGAGAGGGAATGGCACACCCTTTTCGAAATGGCTAGGTGTAAGCTAGCAGATAGTAACTTACCTAAGAGCCTGTGGCATTATGCGGTGCAAGAAGCCGCTTACATCAGAAACAGGTGTTTTAATAAGCACTCGGGCACCACCCCGTATACAGCACTGACAGGAAAGAAGTGTAATCTAGCCAGAGTGCACCGATTTGGATTAGTGTGTCATGCGTACCTGCAGGACAGGGGAAAGCCCAAGTCCAAGGATGTAAAAGGATTTTTCGTAGGACACGACAAAGGAAGCCCTGCTTTCCTAGTTTATCATCCCGGTAACGGGAGAGTGCAGAAACACATTCTAGTCAAGTTTGTCACGAAGACAACCTGTGAGACACAGACAGAGGAGCCAGAGCTGGACTCCAGAGCAAGGTGTGTAGAAACAGAAACATATCAACCCAGTGTACTTAGTACAGTCGTGCAGACAGACAGTCAGCAACCCCCAGAGGGCGATGACGAGGAGCACCCGAGGGTGACGTCAAGTGCCCCAAGCAGTGGGAGGTATCCCTCAAGGCAGACCTGGGCATTGTATGGCCCGCGGGCCGGATACGGCCCGCGGGATGATTCTGACCGGCCCGCGAAAGATTACATGATAAAAAAAGAATATTAAAATTTACTTTTTTCTTTTCATGTCAACGTTCACACCTAGGATTTGACTTGATTCAACAACAAAGCAGTCGGGGCAAGCTGAACCGGTATCGATTCACAGGTACCGGTACCGTATCGGTTCAAATGTGAACGGTACCCATCCCTACTGAACACACAACTGCAGGGCAAGGGCATTTTTGCTCATGAAATGCATAGCCATGTGAAAGCCTTCATGACAAAGTTGCAATTAATTTCAAGGCAACTAGGCAGCAACAATCTCAAACACATGAAAACCCTGAAAGAAGTCAAACCATCAGTTGATCACCGGCACAGGTACTCATCCATGTTGGGAGCACTGCATGATGAATTTTCAAGGCGTTTTCAAGATTTCAAAAAGGTTGAGGATGAAATGCAGCTGGTTTCCTCTCCCTTTACCTGCAGTGTTGATAGTTGTTCAGCTTGAACTCATTGACCTGCAGTCTGATTCACTACTGAAAGAGCACGTTAAGTCAGCATCACTGCTAGAGTTCTACTCTGCTCTCAAGGAGGATAACTTTCCAAACATGAGGAGACATGCTCAGAAGATGTTGGTTCTCTTTGGATCCACCTACATATGTGAACAGACATTCTCAGTCATGACGTTTACCAAATCCAGGTACAGATCCTCTGTCACTGATGAACATCTGGCAGCTGTGCTTCGCATCTCCACCTCAGACATGCAACCTGACTTTGATGGACTTGTTAAAGCTCAACAGAGACTGGATTTCTCACACTGAATGAAAAGAAAAAGAACTGAAGAACACTAAAATGTGGAAATATAACAAGTGAAATGGGACACTTGATCTTTTTTTTTTCAAAGTTCTGAAAACATTAAATGTTTAATATAGCATGTAAAGTAAAAAAGGCTACAAAACTGGGACACTTTTCTTTACACAGTTCAGTGACATGTCTTGTTTATTTTTGCTATAAGATGATGTGATGTCTTTAGAAAGCTAAGAAAATCCTTGTTTCAATAGTATATGAAACTCAAAATGCCCTTTGTTATTAATGTTTCACATTTTGTTCATCATTTTGGAAATAAATTCTATTTGAATAAATGATATTTTTGAAAGCTAACCTCACCTTTTAATTGCCAAATAATAACATACACTCTTACCAGGGGTCAAAACAATGCCATTTACTGCTTTTTATATAGAAATAAAATGTATATTATGCATAATTGAGTTTGGAATTTTGGCCCGGCCCTCCAACATATTATCAGTTGCTCATTCGGCCCCCTGGGAAAAATAATTGCCCACCCCTGCCTCAAGGGAACACAAACCCCAAAAATATCTGACAGACTCTGCCAGGAAAGGGAGTGACGAGGAGGACAGTACACCTACCCCTGTTGAGTACTACTACAGGGTAGTCGGTGGGGTAAACCCGACCTTTAAAGAGGCCACATTCTCCCCCGAAGAGGGCAGACATACAGTGGGAGGGAAATGGTTGTATTCAACCAAGTTACCAGAGGGCAGACAGACAGTTGGAGGGAAATGGTTGTATTCAATCCAGGAGGGTATTGAAGGCCACGGCAAATACAAAGTATGGTTTGTAGAAAATTGCTTAAATACTGAAGGAGGGTACCCCATGTTTAAATAATGAAGAAGGGTGACTAATTGCTTAAATGATGAGGGAGGATACTCCAGGTTTAAATACAGGAGGTGTAGAATCCAGGTTTGAATGTCTGACTAGAGACCATGTTTGAATACTGAAATGAGTCCTATGTTTGGTTCCACGTTTAGATACAGAAATGGGTCCCATGTTTAAGTACAGAGGTGGATGAGTTACCACGTTTAAAATACTGAAATTAATCTTATGTTTAATCCCATGTTTAAGTACAGAGGTGGGTGATTTACAATGTTTAAATACAGAGGTGATTCAATGTTTTAATACAAAAGAGGATCTATGTTTAAAATACAGAAGTGGAGGATTTGATCATCGCACCAGACAACAATAGAAAGACCTAGGCAGGTTAAACCATTTTATAGGTATGGACTTCGAGCAGTCTGCCAATTGTGTAGAAATATCCCAGAAGAGATATGTGGGAAAGATCCTGAGATGTTTTGACTGAAGTAAGAGATGTATAGAAAAATGTGGGTAGCTTCATTTTGTTAGACAACCTGTACTCGCCCTGACCTATGTTTTGTAGTGAGTAAGAGTGTCATAGTATTTTTGTTGACCCCATAGAGAAGCATTGAACTACGTCAAAAATATGTTTTTCGTTATCCCAGAGGTGCAGCAGACGGACAGTGGTGTTTCAGAAAAGACAACAAAGGTTTAAGGCTTAAAGCCCACAGCGATACTATCAGCCTGTGAAGCTGATGGAGATAAGGTTATGAATATATTGCTCAAGGTGCAGTAGGTAATTGAAATGTATCCTTCATACCGAATATGGTGTTTTTGAAGATGAGGGGCGTCCTGTCAACACCATTTAAAAATTATGGACATTGTGTATATAAGGAGACTGTTGTTTATGAGGGGCACCCAGGGGACCATTGTGATTGCTAGGAACCCAATGTGTCAATATAGATGTAAACATGCCATTATAGAAAATATCATCTCATCAGGTATGTCATCAGAGAAGAAAGAATGACACTGGTTTATTGTCCGATGGACGACAGAGTAGCAGACACTATAAGGAAACCTGTTTCAAATTAAAATTGACGGGATTTGCAAAGGTCATGTTTAATGTGAAGAAATTGACTGTCATACCCTGTTGATGTTTTTGGGATTATATTATTTCCTTTGTAAAATGTTTTTCCAAGAAGTCAGCCAGTATGCTAAACCCTAAGTGGGAGTGTTGAAGGTAGAGGCTCTGTGTATGATTGTTAGTAACTGTCTAACTGCATATGTAACTGTTCACACTAGTGTCTGTCTACCTGCATATATATATATCTGTGTCCACTAGAGGGCGTTCTAGGCAGAGACACTCTGGAGTACTACCAGGTGGCGAGTATAAGTAGCTGTGTCTCCTCCCCCTTCTTTCTCTCCCCCCATGTCTCTCAGTGAGAGAAGACCTGTAGAACTGCTGCTTTCCATGTGAATAATAAACCACGCCACGTTAAGGCTCAAGATAGAAACCATGCCTCTTGACCACATTATTGTCGCCCTATAGCCGAATTCTGTTAACAAGCGTTGCCTCCGGCTTGGCCAGCCGTCATACTGGCTCAATTGGCGGAGTCAGCGGGAGGGAAGCCGGTGGGGTGGTATTCTGGTCGTTGTAAAACAGCGACTCCTACAGGTTGGCCTGCACAGCGAGGGAGGGAGATGGTGAGGGTAGTGTGACCTCCCACACGTTACACCTCACCAATGAGAGTCCGCGCTGGCAGGTGAAAAGATGCTGCTGGCTGTCTCCTATGTCTCGGAGGAAGCATCTGATAGACTTCAGGGCTCCCTAGACCGACCAGTGGGGGGCACATGCAAGCAACAACCAGGAAGAGGAGGGGGGAATTGGAATAACGACTAAAATTGGGATGGGAGAAAAATACAGAAAAACAGGAGGAGAAAAAGTGGATAAAAAAAAATAAGGCTATGATGTGTTCTACCCCAAAATGCCCTGAGTGGGAGGGTAGTTTATTAACCAGTGTTGTGGCTATGTTTGTAAAGAAAATGTTTAAGTAATTGGCCACATCCAGCTTGTCTGTGATGAGGGTGTTTTCTGTCTTTATGTTTATGTTTGTAAATCTGGTTTTTAGTTTGTTTTACTGCATCCTAGTTGGTTGTTGGGTAATTTCCAAAGTTCACAGGGTTTGTTTTTGTTTTCCTCAGTTTTGTCATTGATGAAATCTTTTTTTGCAGATTTGATCATAGTGTTTACATCGTTTCTTAGTATGTTTCTTTGATGTTTGAGTTCAACCACATGAGCTTGGAGCTCACTGTTTGAGCTGTTGGCAAGCTTTGACTGACTTTTCTGAAGTTCAGAGCATTTTTTGTCTCTGGTTTTCATAGCGGTCAGTATTCCTGAGTGCATCCATGGCTCAGCGCGATTTTTTACCCTGGTGGTTCTTAGGGGGGCCAAAGAGAGGAACGAGAGGAAAGAGAGCAAAAAGAGAAAAGAGAGAAAAGAGAGGCGTTCATATACAAGCTGACACACGAGAGTTACTACTGTTGCCATGGTAGTCTGTGATGACCATTATTGGTCTTGCAAATGATTGCGATTAAGAATTGAATTGTCTCATTCAGCTTAGATGCAAAGTGAAGTCCAGGGTCCTCGTTTATCAATAATGCGTAGAAAGTGTTCTATTTTCGTTCCTAAGCCTGGAATTTAGAATGTCACTACGCACAGAAAAATCTGGATTTATCAAACGTGCGTAGACAGGTCCTACGCACACCTGCAAGTACTCTGTGTTGATAAATAAATACCACTTGTTCTATGCTCCACGCTCGTGCACGATTGTAAGTATTTGCATACAGAACCGCCCCTAATTAATCATATATGGTAATGAAACACCCCCATGAATGTGGAAAAATGGGCTAATCGAACTATGAACTTGACTGAAAGAGCGAGATTGATCACGGAGGTCTAACCAACAAATTTAACGTATACAGCATTTCCGTTGTGAACAATCTTATTTGGAAACATGACACACAGAATAATAGTATTTAGCTTTTTATTTTAAACAATATTTAATTGTATGATTATATATTTTTAGAGAATAAATAAATCCAATGAAGTTGTCAATTTCACAGACAACTCCGCTGTGCCGGGAGGCGGGAGCCAAGGATGTTGACTGACCCAGTCCTACAGAATCAGCACATTGACAGAAATAAATGACAAGCTGACCCGACATTAAGCACTGTAATGACTGAAATTAACGAGTCGCTGAAGCCCACTGTCTGTGCAACCCAATGGAGAATACAAACTCGTAACCAACTTGAAAGGTGTATAGCACCTTTCATACAGGAATTGTCACATCAATAAAGAAGAAGGCCATAGAAATAATTTCGTTGTACGATTTTATTAGGGAACATGACAAAGAATATTTTGATTTGTATATAACAATATTTAACCGTATGGTTTCAAACCTTTCTAGCCAATAAATAAAACATAATTAAATTGCTGAGTTGCACAGTCCCGTGGACACCCAGGATGAGCAGGGAGCGTCCAGCTCTTCGGCGCGCCGGGAGCAAGGGTCCTGACAGAGGCTGCCCTGTCGAACCAAGAAGACACAACGTGTTTTATGGGAGAAATACGCGACAGGCGGACAGACTGATGACGGATGTCGGATATCAACGACTAAAGACCATTGCTGCCTGGGCAGCGCAAAATACTAATAAAGACCGTTAACCACTGTTTGGCGTTGGTGTCATTAATAACCATGCTGGAATATGAATGCCCTTTTTCGATTTGTTTTTTAAAAGTTCGATTAATTCCTTGCATGGGTAGACTTACTTAAAACTGCTCTATGATCCTAGCTCTTGTCTTCATTGCTGCAGTGTTTGGAGGTGGCTGTTCCATGTCTGACATGCGTCAGGTCTTGGGGGTTCCAGCAGCGGGATGCCATTTCTGATGGGAAACCTTTTCAGGCCGGTACTGCAGTGTGCCCCCTGTGCCAGACAGGCAGAGCCATCGACCCTTCAGCAGGGAAATTGCACACTCCACAGTGACTCTTGTGCGCGAGTGCGCCCGGGTGTAGATGCGCTCTTGTTGGGGTTGGTCAGAGGAGTAATCAGCCATGACTTCAGTGGATAGCCCCGATCCCCTGCATTTAAGTGATATTTTAATTACAGATACCCCAGTAATAATATTACAATTTAATTAAATAAAATTAGGCCTGGGTCGTGCGTTCCTCCTGGCCACCAGCAATGACTTATCAGCCAAATGCATTCATTCGGAAAGACCTATTCCAAATGCTATTTATAAGGTTTGACAATAATTACACTAATGTTGCTATTTTACAATGAACTATAATGAATTACGGGTCATACAGAACACGTCAGTGTTGAAACTAATGCATGACAGTTTATTTCAACGTCTTGCAGTCTTCATATTCTACCGCTTGGTGACATATACGCACGGTCTGAGCTGTGCGTAGATATACGCACAATCTCAAGCACACGTTCATTTAGATAAATCCCACACTTTGCTTAGAAATGATCGTACGCACGGTTTACACACATATCTGTGCATACACAGCATTGATAAATGAGGGCCCAAGTCAGTGAAGTCCCGTGTGGTTTTGCAGTGTGGGATCCATGTCCACTGTGCTACTGTATGTTCCAATGAAAACTCAGAAGAAGGCAAGCCTTCTGTAAACTTCAGAAGGATTTGTGCACAAACTAAAACGGCATTGAACTTTTAGATTTCAGGCTATTTAACAGGTAGCTTGATCTGAGTACGTTACAACCTTGAGTATGTGACAGTATATAACCTTTGACTAATTCGTATCGTAACTTTTGACTAAACATATTTACTTTGATTTAAAAGTTAATATGGAAGAAGGTTCTGAGGAGAAAATAAAACAAATCGCAAGTGTGATCATGATCATGCAGTTTAATTGTTGCAGAAGT
>NC_140173.1:105717028-105965071 GCF_963971535.1 Notolepis coatsorum | reverse complement strand
AGCGAGCGTCCTCTTGTTGTTTACTGTAGAGAGCGCCTATTTCTTTCAGAACGTCAGTGGCCAATCAGAAGTGCGAAACCAGAATGAGGCTACGGAAAGAAATAATAATAATAATACTTCGTTTTATATAGCGCCTTTCAGTCTACAGTAAACAAAACAAACGCAGGCGAAATAAGGACGCTCGCTATGAATCTACATAAAAAGAACGCAGTAACGAACTAACAAACCATTCAGTAACGTAAGTAGCGTTACTGAATTTCAAAAGTAATGCGTTAGAGTACTAGTTGCGGCAAAAAGTAACTTCGTTTCTGTAACGCGTTACTTTGTAACGCGTTAGTCCCAACACTGTCGTCCGGGACATTTTACCCCTAGAAATTTGTTTGGTGGTTTTTTTTTTGTGTTACACGGGGTGTCATGGTATTATGGTTTGGGTGGTGTTCGTTACATATGGTGTAACGTGGGGGCTGAGCCATTTCGTCAAACAGGTGAGTATGCCGTATTTGTTTGTAATTTGATGTGACTACTTATGCTGTTAAAATATATAGTTTAGTGGGCACCACATGTAGGTAGGGACATTATTTTCTGGTTGTTGGTTAGCGTCCTGTGCACCACGTACTCCTGGGGCGGTCAATGAAATGATTGGTATATGATCTTTGACTGGTAGCAGGTGTGGTTGAAGAAGGTTAGGTCTACAGGGCATTAGTTTAAGGGTAGGTAGATTAGGGCGGCCAGAAAACACAGGTAGTGTGGTAGGGCTTGAATTAGTGTTTCTTAGGGTAGACATGTGGTGGGCCGGGTTTTTCTGCAGTTTAGACGTAGAAGCATATGTAGTCATATCAGGTTAGAAGGCGCACCTGTTTGGAATTGTTTGTTGGATTTATTTTGTTTGTTTGAGTGTTTGGTGAGCATACCTGGTAGCACCTAACACCCTGCGTGTATGACACGTCTATTTGGGGTGGGTATGTTTTATTTTTTTTTTATTTTTTTTTGCGTCCTGGAAATGTGCGCTCCGTAGCACACATTGCCACCGCGTCCCTTTATGGTTATTATTAGTGGCTTTGGCATTCTGTATGGTTCTTCTGTGGTTCGTCGTGGTTCTTTAGTCGTTCTTCAGTGGTTCTTTAGTGTTTCTTTGGTGGCTCTTTAGGTGGATTGTGTGTGTACTAGGGTGCTTTTGGCTGCTTTTTGGTGACTCTAAAGTGAACGGGTTGTGGCGCTGGTGCAGAAAAGATGGCTTCCATTAGGGATTTTGTGGATCACCCTTCACATGACATGTTGGAGAGGTTTTCAAAAGAACAGCTTCTCGAGCTTGCTGTGCACTACAAGGTCGAGCTTACTCCCAGTGAGAAACGTTTGAAGCCGTCTGCCTTGAGTGCTTTAAGGGTGTTACTCATTAGAGAGCAGGTGCTTGAGGAGAGGGTGGAGGAGCCTCCTTCGTCTGGCGCGTCTCCGCTATTACCTGGGGTAGAGGGTGAGTGGAGGATTAAGGAGTTGGAGTTTAGGGAAAGGCAGCTAGAGCGTGAGGAGAGGAGAGAGGAGCGTGAGCTTAAGGAGAGAGAGAGTAAAGAGGAGCGTGAGCTTAAGGAGAGAGAGAGTAAAGAGGAGCATGAGCTTAAGGAGAGAGAGAGGAAAGAGGAGCGTGAGCATGAGCGTGAGCGTGAGGAGCGTGTGTTTAAGGAGAAACAAATGTTGCTGCAGCACGAGCGTGCACAGAAGGAGCTTGAATATAAGCATGCTGCCTTGCAGGCGGGTGCTCTGCATCCAGAGTCACGTTCCGGGTTTGATGTAGGCAGGAATATTAGGATGGTGCCACCTTTTTTTGAGAAAGACGTGGAAAGATATTTTCCCCTTTTTGAATGGGTGGCAACCACATTGAAGTGGCCTGATACCGCCTGGACACTGCTGCTGCAATGTGTTTTAGTTGGTAGGGCACAAGAAGCCTACACTGCTCTGTCCCTTGAACAAAGCGCTGATTATGAGCTGGTTAAAGCTTCCATTTTGAGGGCTTATGAGTTGGTCCCTGAGGCCTATCGTCAGCGTTTTAGAGGTTATCGCAGGTCGGAGGGGCAGTCTTATGTTGAGTTTGGAAGGGAGAAGGAGAACCTGTTTGACAGGTGGTGCACTTCTCAGAAGGCAGAGTCAAGAGAGCAGCTTAGGCAGTTGATTCTCCTAGAGGAATTTAAAAGATGTGTTCCTGATACCGTTTCCACACATCTAAATGAGCGTGGGGTATCGAAGATAGGCGACGCCGCTGTCTTCGCCGATGAGTTTGTGTTGACACACAAGTCCGTGTTTTTGGAGGACTACCGTGTTGAGTCCGGGGATAGGCGTCCTGTTCAGGGGGGCCGTTTCCCAAAACCTGTGTCTGCTGGTCAGTTAACTTCACCTCCTAGGCGGGGTGGTTCTGCTGGTGCATTCCCAGAAGGGATTATCTGTTTTTACTGTAAAGAACCTGGTCATATCGTTGCTGGGTGCCCGGTGCTTGAGCAGAAAAATGTCAGAACCGTGGCTCTGGTAGAAACCATATGCAGGACGCCTATGCCAACGTTAGATGGGGATGGGGAAAGTATCAAACGTGTGGACAAAGAGCTCGAGGGTTCCTCAAGGTTTATGATGAATGTATTTGTTTCCCTGACTAATGCACTAGAGTCCAAACAGGCTATAACAATTTGGAGAGATACCGGTGCTTTTCAGTCCCTCATTCTGGAGGGGGTTTTGCCGTTTTCAGAAAACTCTTCTTTGCATTCCGGTGTCGTTGTTCGGGGCTTTGGGGGTGGATTTGTGAATGCACCTTTGCATGAGGTCACGCTCAATTCTCCCTTAGTATCAGGCAATGTTGTTGTGGGGGTATGTTCTCACATTCCCATAAAGGGGGTGTCCTTCATTCTAGGGAATGATTTGGCTGGTGACAAAGTGTTGGCTACTCCGGTTGTAACTCCCATTCCTGTGGTTTCTGAGGTCTCTAATGAGCTGGCACAGAAACATCCAGGAGTGTTTCCTGTGTGTGCTGTGGCACGAGAAATGTCAAAGGACAAAAGTGATGTTGTTGATACTTCGACTTGGGACATTACACTTAGTGACACATTCTTTGTTGAGTTCAAATGTGTACCTGTTGAGAATTTTGGAAAGCACACTGTGGATGTACCTCTGCATAATGATTCTCTTGATTGTGGTTTTGTGTTAGGCCCGGTGGTGAAACCAGAGTTGACATGCGTGCCGGAGAAGCAAGTGACAGGAGATGATATGGCAGCGCAGTGTCTCAAGGTCTTCCCAGCCTGTACGGTGGCTGAGGCCACGAACGAATTGGAGGATGAGTGTGGGAAGGATGCTATGAGAGGTGCTGTTGTTTCATGTGACACCGTTCTAGTTGGAGAGGCTACTAAGCTTGACTTAGGCTGCCAGCCTTCCCACAGTAGCTCTATTGTCCCTAATGTTTCACTTGTGGGCAGGGATGGTCCCAGTATGTCAGTTGATGATTCTGACATTGATCCACATGTCCACACTGATTCTCTGCCATGCACTAGGTGTGATGGTCAACCTAGTTACCTGTGTCCTGTGGAGCAGGAGCCGCCTTCGCGTCCTGGTCTGTTGAGTGGCAGCCATTTTGATTTAGATCAGGACAATGTTATTTTGGGTGACGCCATTTTAGATGGTGTTCCAGACGTTATTGTCGTACTGCCATGTTCCCGGTACACTGGGGCTGTACCTGAGGCGGTACAGCCTACTCTGGATGTTCACGGTGTGCAGTATCCTGAACTGCCAGTGCCAGGTGGGATGGATATGGGTGCGGTGGTGGTATCAGTGATCTATGGTTTTGTTGTGCTGTGTTCTGTTCTGTTAAGCGCAGTTCTCAGGTTGATTTTGGTTTGCAGTATAATTTTGACAGATCGGTATCGGTGGTCGTGTTCGACAGGGGCCGACCCGGTTCTTGCCTTGAACCATTTTGATGTTTACGTTGGATCCTCCAGTTTACCCCTTGTTGTGTATACAGACCATAACCCTTTGGTTTTTCTTCGCAGCATGGTGAACTCGAACCATCGTTTGATGCGATGGAGTTTGTTCCTCCAGGCGTATAACTTGGATATTCGCCACATCGTGGGAGGGACAACGTGCTAGCAAACGCCCTCTCACGATCATAGTACCGTAGTACCGGTGTTTGTGGTACCCGTTATCGCTGTTGTGGTAGTGGCCCTGACAACTAAGGGGTCACAGTTGTTTTTTGTTTTGTTTATGGGTTGTTGTGTAGTGGTTGCCTCTTGGGCAACCAGTTTGGTGGGGGAGGTGTTATGTACTAGAGGCCTGATCACTCCTGTGTCACCGGGCATGCAGGTGAGGCCTGCCAATTAGCCAATTAGTGCTGATTGGTTACCTGCTGGGGAGCTTTAAAGGCAGACCTAGTGACACACATGGAGTGTCTGTGCTTAGAGAAAGAGCTGTCACGTTCTTCTAGTCCTTGTCCGTTGGGTTACCTTAGTACTTTAGTTAACATTTATATTAATAGTTCCTTGAGATAGTAGCACTTTGAGTTAGAGCACGGGGTTTTGGTGTTGGTTTGCACATAGGTTGCGTGCCCCTGAGCCAGGGTCGTAACAGTGTGTGTGTGTGTGTGTGTGTGTGTGTGTGTGTGTGTGTGTGTGTGTGTGTGTGTGTGTGTGTGTGTGTGTGTGTGTGTGTGTGTGTGTGTGTGTGTGTGTGTGAGATACATGCATATGGAATAGAAATGTCTTTCCTTTGGTTATCATAGATGTGGGGAACATTTTTTAATGTGCCAATTAGAACATGATATTATCAAATATTTATACTTATTACATACATGAAACACATTGTACAGATGAAGTTTTTTCTTTCAGTAATGAGCCATCCGTTCAAAACACTTTATGCTAGGGTATTATTGGTTTAATAAAAAAGTAATTATAGATGAACAACCTTTGCTTACGAAACAAACATTTCTGCATCAATCCCCCGGTCAGTTTGGGAGAGCGCTCCTGTGTGACTAACAGGGGTGTAAAGTACTTAATAATAGTAATAGTACTTTGTTACAACACTTATGTACTGTTTTGGGGGATTTGTACTTTACTCGAGTATTATTAGGTTTGTACTTTTACGCAATTACATTTCAGAGAATAAAATACATACTTCTTACTCCTTTCATTTAAAATGCAGACCTACAAAGTACAAATCTCACAGGTCCAACAATTTGTATTAGTATATTTGTTTATCTGGCCGAACTAACGTTAACGTTATTAATCTTGCGGCCGCACTTTATTTAAAAATAGCCAATGAAATCCCCATCAATGGAAAATGAACCCGCCCATACCCATGCTGATTGGTCCTTGTGCAAGACTAGAAAGCGGGGATCTTTGATTTAACACCTGCTATCAGAAGAATAGAGAGTCACTGATTGATTGATTGATTGATTGATTGATTGAACATTTTATTAACATATTACAGAATGGGTACAATACAGTACAGATCAATACACACAATTGTTAACTCAATCGGCGCCAGCTATTAGTTGGGGCCCGCTGTAGCTAGGCCGTGCTTTACATTTACATTTACATTTACATTTAGTCATTTAGCTGACGCTTTTATCCAAAGCGACTTACAAGTTCTGTACGACAAGACAGCAAGAAGGGTACAACTCTATCAGCTGAGTAACAATGTTCATCAAGTGTTGCGTGTTACAGTGTAGGTTAGTTTATTAGGACAAGTGCATGACAGTAAGGTTAGTCAGGGTTAGATTTTTTTTTTCTTTTTTTTTTTAATCATTTCAGATAGTGGTTGAAGAAGTGAGTCTTTAGTCGACGGCGAAAGATTGGACGGGATTCGGCTGTCCTAACTGGGATGGGTAGTTCATTCCACCATTGTGGGGCAAGGACTGAGAATAGGCGGCTTCTCTTTGATGACCCTCCGGGAGCTTGGATAGGAGTAGGTCTGAGGCGGCCAGAAGATGCAGAGCGTAGGGGTCTTGAGGGTGTGTAGTTAGAGACCATTGACCGGAGGTAGGCGGGAGCGGTTCCCTTTGCTGCACGGTATGCTAGGTTGAGGGCCTTGAAGCGGATACGTGCAGCAATGGGGAGCCAGTGCAGGTCCCTAAGAAGTGGGGTGACATGGGCCGACTTCGGTAGGTTTGATATCAGGCGGGCCGCTGCGTTTTGAATGTGTTGAAGAGGCTTGGTGGCAGTGGCCGGGAGGCCAGCTAGCAGTGCGTTGCAGTAGTCGAGGCGGGAGATGACTGTTGATTGGACGAGGAGTTGGGTGGCTTCTTTTGTCAGGAAGGGGCGTATCCTTCTGACGTTGCTCAGGAGGAATCTGCAGGTTCTGGTTGTCGCTGCGATGTGAGCAGAGAAGTTCAACTGGTCGTCAAGGACAACACCAAGGTTCTTGGCGGTCGGGGACGCGGTCACAGCTGCATTCTCGACTGTGATGGAGAGGTCGGTCAGGGGGGAGGATTTGGCCGGCAGGTGGAGCAATTCTGTTTTGCTTAGGTTCAGTTTGAGGTGGTTGGTCGTCATCCAGGCGGAGATGTCGGACAGACAGGCCGAGATCCGCTCAGAGACGTGGATATCTGAGGGAGGGAAGGAGAGGAAGAGTTGAGTATCATCGGCATAACAATGATATGAGAAGCCATGAGACGTGATAATGTTACCCAGTGATTTAGTGTAGAGGGAGAAGAGAAGGGGTCCTAGGACCGAGCCCTGGGGGACACCCGTCCGGAGGGGGCGGGTGGCCGACAGAGTACCTCTCCATGACACTTGGTAGGAGCGGTAGGACTGCGTCACCTTGTTTGTAGAGCTACTGTATAACTATATTCTATATTATAGCTATGGTTACAATACTATGGCCCATTTGACATCACCATATCACCAATATATCCATATCATTCAATATGTCAAAAATAATACATTTTCCCATCCATACGTTCCCGTGTTATACCGTGGTGAATATAAGTATGGTTTTAGAGCGGTCTAGGGTAATTCATGAAATGCTGAGTTATAGCCCTATAAGTCAATTCCACTATAGACATTGCCATTTCTTGCCTGTACACGCTATTATTCCTAAATCAAATATATATCATAGGTATTATGTTCCATCATGAATGCATGAAAGGGGCGGGGGTCATTTCTGATTATTTGATTGTCAGTAACGGCATTCGTATTGAACACTAAAAACACTTATCAGCCCGATCGGTATAAAAGCATTGCAGGATCAAGCAAAAATGTACGTCAGAGCGTTCTTACCAAAAATAATATTCCAATTGTTTGATTGCCATCTGGTACATGGTCGGTAGGTGGGGGGGGGGGGGGGACTGTACATTGGAGGGGGTTGGGTTTGGACATTTACAGGGGCCAGTTTCGAATTGCAGTCTCCCGTAGGTGCTCTTTGAGAGTGGTTTTGAAGGTGGGTAGATATTCACATTCCTTTACAGCTGTGGGTAGGGTGTTCCACATTGTTGTGGCATAATTGTGAAACGTGTTTAGTCCCTTGTTTGAGCCGAATCTGGGTTTAACATGATTTTTGGAGCTCCCTCTGGTGTTGTGGTCGTGGTATTCACTGACCTTTGGGAAGTATTTTGACATGTACATGGGTACCTTAGTGGTGTAGTGTATCTTGTAGATCAGGCCCATTGCAAGTTGCTGTACTCTGTCGTCTATTCTAAGCCATCCTAGGTTGTCAAAGTGGGCAGGGGTGAGGTGGGTTTTAGGAGTAAGGTCAAGCAGTAGTCTGACCAGTTTGTTTTGTGATGTTTGTAATCTTATTTTTAGCGCCTTTGAGGTGCTTTGGTACCATGAGGTGCAAGCATAGTCGTAGTACCCTTGAATGAGTGCTCAGGGTATTCTTGTTTACCAGAGAGGAGATCCGGTACAAGAATCTACTTCGTTGGTTGACTTTTTTGATTACATTGGATGCCATTTTGTCACAGGAAAGATTTGCCTCTAGGATGGAACCCATGTAATTTCATCTTTCCTTGTGACAATATTGTCACCCACTGTAACTGAGAAGCCGTCGGTCTTACTGAGTTTGTTATTTGATCTGAAGAGAATGGACTCTGTTTTACCCAGGTGTAATGATAGTTTGTTATCAGCGAGTCAGGTGCAGATTCTTCCGAGTTCCGAGTTTTCAACCTGTAACTTGTTCTTGTCAGAGACCAGCAGGGTTGAGTCGTCCGCAAACAGGAACAAGTTGCAGTCACAAGCTGACGACATGTCATTTGCATAAATTAGGAACAGTAACAGTCCTAGTATGCTTCCTTGTGGAACACCACAGCTCACTGGGAGGGGGGGGGGATGGAGTACCGTTTACCTACACCATCTGTTCTCTCCCCTCCAGGTAGGATTGCATCCAGCTCAAAACCAATTGCTTTTAGCTTGTCAATCAGAATGGAGTGATTGACAGTGTCAAAGGCCTTTTGTAGGTCCAGCATGACCATGCTGCAGTATTTGCCTGCATCCACCTCTTGATTGACGTGGTCGTTCAAATAGAGAAGGCATGTGTCAGTGGAGTGGGATGTTCTGAAGCCAGATTGGAATTCGTAGATTAGATTTTTTTCCGCAAGGTACTTTTCGACCTGTTCGTATACTATTTTTTCCATTACTTTCGAGATGGAGGTAAGAATAGAAACAGGGAGGTAGTTGCCTGGGTCCAATTTGCTGCCCTTTTTGTGCAGGGGGGTTACTCTCGCAATTTTGAAGTCTTTGGGTACGTGTTCCTGTTTTATGGAGAGGTTTATTATGTGTGTGCTGACTGGGATGATGGCAGCTGCTGAGTTTCTGAGGAATTTGGAGGGGATATTGTCATGGCCAGTGGCCTTGTTAGGTTGGAGGGTGCTCAGTTTTTTGTGTACCTCAGCTGTTGTTACCATTTCTAGTTTGAAATCGTCTTTGCGGACCCCTAGGTTATTGTAGTAGGCTATGATGTGTTCTACCCCAAAACGCCCTGAGTGGGAGGGTAGTTTATTTACCAGTGTTGTGGCTATGTTTATGAAGACAATTTTTAAGTAATTGGCCACATCCAGCTTGTCTGTGATGAGCGTGTTATCTGTCTTTATGTTTATGTTTGAAAATTTGGTTTTAAGTTTTTTACTGCAGCCTAGTTGATTATTGAGTAATTTCCAAAGTTCACAGGGTTTATTTTTGTCTTCCTCAGTTTTGTCATTGATGAAATTCTTCTTTGCAGTTTTGATCATGGAGTTAACGTCATTTCTTAGTCTGTTTCTTTGCAGTTTGAGTTCAGTCACGTGGGCTTGGACTTAGTATTTAAGTACATTTAAAAGTAGAAACTTTTAAACTTTTACTCAAGTGTGTTTTTAGCCAGATACTCTGACTTTTACTTGAGTACGATTTTGAGAGTACCCATACTTCAAGTTCAAGTTTCAAGTTTCTTTAATAGTTGTCATACAGAAGTACAGAATACTTTTATACAAAATGCTTTTTTCTGTTACGCTCCAGAGACTGTGCTAGACAAAAGATAAGTATGAAATAAAATAGTATATGCATGTAAAAATAGAAGTAAAAATAGAAGTCACGTACGTAGACACAGTGTTCAGTATACACACATGTACAATGTTTGATGCAGAATAGAAGTAACTGAGTTACCATACAATATACTATGCAATATACTAATATACAATATACTATATAGTGCAAAGCAGAAATGGGATGAGGTACAATTTACAGTAAGGTGTACTGAGGTATGGGTTGTAGTGCAAATCCTTTACCAATAAATATAAAGTGTGTTTAGGTGTTCCAAAGTGTGGAGAGTGGGTGCTGCAGTGTGTTGTTTGTTTAAAGTGAGTGTGTGCGTGTGGATGTGTGTGTTGTGAGTGCATTTGATGGTTGTTGCATAGTGTTATTGTTCGTTGAGCAACCTGATGGTCTGGGGATAGAAGCTTCTTCTGATTATACTTTCACTTAAGTATAATTTCTGGGTACTTTTTACACCCCTGGTGACTAAATCTCTAAGGTAAGTAAGATGTCGGAGACGGAGGCATTTTAGTGAGCCCTTTATCTCTGAGTCAACAAGACAGCTAGCTAAGCCCCCAAAGACTCCCTATCCTTTCACTGATCACTTTCAAAAGAGAAGGGTGGGGGGGGGGGGGGAGAGATGGAGAGAGAGAGATAGGGCGAGGGAGAGAGAGAGATAGAGAGAGAGAAAGAAAGAAAGCTCTTTAAGATTTTTTTGTAAATGACAATGAGCTACAACTAATAACAGCTAAATATATTTGTCTAATGCTTCCCAGCAAGCATCGGGTTGAGTCCGGGCCAACTTGACATGAATCAACCCAAATGTATTATTTTGACGTTAGAAGACTTCAGCTGAAAAACGATGAAGATTTGTTTACTGTTTGTTCTGAAGCAGTTGTATTCTCAGCCTACATTTGAAATCCTCACTAAACCGTTTAAACAACATTGGTCTAAAAACTGACATTAGATATTTTTACCCCTTTTTGGGCCACTGGTTAGATGCCTTGGCCCAACGGCCAATAAATGGCTAACGTCAAAATGTTTGCTTTGAGCCTGCCTGAACCGGAACTACTAGTTCTAGGAAAAAGTACAATGATGAATTAATTTGACTTGTTTTAACAGGACAGCAATGGAGTTCTATGACTTCTGGATACAAACTACAATCTGATGTTGGCTGGATGGTCCATATTTACACAGGTCTTAACACATTCCCTGCCACGCACTTTCAGCATCTTATACCATTCTCTGCCAGTACTGTAAGTCTATGGAGATGTTCACCTTCTTTGCAGGGCTATAACTTTTAAAAATTTTATTGCTAAATTGACATTACTATGGCCCATTCAACATCGATTATCTATCGTTCAGGATGTAGGAACGTTTTACTTTTTCATTCACACATTCATACCGTCTAGAATAATATGTTTTTATCGTTTTCTGCAGTAATTCCTAGAACGTGAGATATAGGCATAAATGCATATATAGATTATCAAATGCGTTTGTTGCCGATCCACGCTATATTCAAAATTTCAACTGTACATTATCCTAAACGTTATGACTGATCATGCGCGGATGGATGGAGGGGGGGGGGGGGGGTCGTTTATAATTCCGTGATCGTCGTTAAATGCTCTATGTAGTATGGGTGATATATAGATCCGAGCAGTTTGCATGGATAATAATAAACAAACAGGCTGAAAGTAACGTCAGCCTCCTCTTACCGTTGGGCGATGAGACTGGAGCAAAAATATCCCAGTTATTTGATGGGGATCGAGTCGATCCATTTCCGGTTTGTATAATAACAATACACGCCCAAATCATGTAGATTATTGAGTTATGGCAGCAATTCATATCCACGGTGTTTTAGGAGACGCACCGATATCCAACCGGCCATTTCCGGTTTGGCAACTTGCCGATCATCCACCAGGGGGCAGTATTGAAGCGTTGCAGAGTTGTGCCGGCTCACACAGCATCAGACCAGGCTCCGTGAGGGAAATATGAATACCATGGCGAAAATATGAAATATGATCTCAATAACGTTGTACGCCATGGATTGGCAGAATTTGCATGAACTTGAAACACGTCGTACAACGTGATTGGCGGGGAAAGTGTTAATAGTGATCCTGTGCCTAGTTTAATATTTACACCACCAACACCCACATACTGTAAGAAAGCATTCCGCCAACCAGCTCCCTCTCATACAGGTCTCTCTCAGAGCAGACAGCAGACTGCAGCTTCCCTGCAGTCAGCCTCTCCCTCTCATACAGGTCTCTCTCAGAGCAGACAGCAGACACACTGACGGGCCGGCAGACTGATTTGTGACCTATGTGTTTGTCTTGTTAAAACATCAACACCTAATGTAGTGCTGCCTACCTACCTCCGGGGGCTGTGTGTTTGTCTTTGTGTATGTGTGTGTGTGTGTGTGAGGTCAGAGTGTATAAATCACTGTGCTGAATGAGACAGGTGGCGGCAACCCAGGGAGCAACTCTATCCACACACACACGTGCGCGCACGCACACACGCACGCACACACACACACACACACACACACACACGCACGCACGCACGCACGCACGCACGCACGCACGCACGCACGCACGCACGCACGCACGCACGCACGCACGCACGCACGCACGCACGCACGCACGCACGCACGCACGCACGCACGCACACACACACACACACACACACACACACACACACACACACACACACACACACACACACACACACACACACACACACACACACACACACACACACACACACACACACACACACACACACACACACACACACACACACACACAACTGACTAAGATGTCCCAGCTCTTTCAATACCTAATAACTTCTCTAAAGTGGTAACTGACTGGAACAGACAGTACATCTAGGATTGGCTAAGGTGTGCTAACTGCTGTCTATGTTTCTCTCTTCCTCCCCCTTCTCTCTTCCTCCTCCACTTCTTTCTCTCTCTTTCTCTCTGTGTTAACTGCTGTCTGTGTCTCTCTCTTCTCTCTTCTTCCTCTCTCTCTCTCTCTCTCTCTCTCTCTCTCTCTCTCTCTCTCTCTCTCTCTCTCTCTCTCTCTCTCTCTCTCTCTCTCTCTCTCTCTCTCTCTCTCTCTCTCTTGATCACTTGTCTGTTAAGCTCCTGGGTCACCATGAAGAAACAAAGTCAGCTGTACTTTTGGTGAGTAGACTGCACTGGAGCTTTGATCCCATCCAAAAGAATCAGGCCCAATCCTACATGAACCTGTTTGGATTCTGTCCCTCTGAGCCCGAACCGAGCCTGGACCACACCAGCAGAACACATGAATGGAAGCGAATAGGGACGACTAGTCTAGCTTAAAACTCCAGGAGAGCAGCTAGGCTAGCTGGTCCGTATCCGCTTCCATTCATTGGTGCAGCCGGATATATTTCTACTGAATGCACAGAGAGGAAATTGATATCTCTCTTCTTGTCTGACTCTGGAGAAGATGGTAGGCGCATTTCCCATAATGTTGCTGTCTTCCTTTAAGGCTTTGTGATTTTGCATAAGCCTCCAACGCTGTGAGAGATAAGTATTTTAAGACTGTATTAAACACTTTTTCTGCACATTCCCTCCCCATGGCTTTTGTGGGTGATTTTGGCCTATTTGGGAATCCTGATTTACACTTTTCCGTGTGCTGCTGTCATCCAGTGTAAAGTACCTGAAACGGTGTGGTGTGTTGTTTGTAGGCCACATGACGGCACAGCTTCTTCAGCAGGGGTCAGTGTGGCAAGCTGCCCCCCTCACAGCTTCTTCAGCAGGGGTCAGTGTGGCAGGCTGCCCCCCTCACAGCTTCTTCAGCAGGGGTCAGTGTGGCAGGCTGCCCCCCTTACTGCCTTCTGGTCAAACCACACAGTACATTTTGATTGTAGTCTTTTCTGCATGTTTCTATCACACAGAGCTACAATTGATAAAAGGTTGAGTAACATGTTTGTGATATGTGCCAAATCTAAACAGAGATTCATTCGCTTTTATTGAAAAGAATAATAGAAAAGGATGACTTTATTGAATGATGTGGAGAACTCTGTTTGCTGCACTTGAAATATCCTACTTCAAAGGGGAGATAAGGGGAACAGAACATAAATTAGGACTGTTCGCAGATGATGTGATAGTATATATGAGACAACCAGACACAAGCTTCCCGACACTGATGGATTTACTGACAGAATATGGATATTACTCAGGGTATAGACTTAACGTAACGAAGACACAGACCTTAACATTGAACTACACCCCAACGACAGAGATCAAAGAAAAATACAAGATTAAATGGGATATGGACAGGATCAGATACCTAGGAGTGAATATTACAAGAGGGGTGGAGGGACTATATGATACAAACTATACACAGATTAATCAGAAAATCAAAAGAGACCTAGAAAGATGGACAGTAATGCCTCTAGACTTTAGCTCAAGGATCGAAATCATAAAGATGAATATATTACCAAGGTTACTATACCTATTTCAGGCTCTACCTGTATTAATACCACAAAGCCAGTTCAGGGAATGGAATTAACAGATATCAAGATTCATATGGGGGGGGGGGGGGGGGGGGGGAAAGGCCAAGGATCAGATATGTGACTCTACAATTACCAAAGGAGAAAGGAGGAATGGCAATACCCAGTTTAGAAGATTACTACTACGCAGCACAGCTGATAAAAGTAGCATGTTGGTGCAACGAGAATTATGAAGCCAAATGGAAAGACATAGACACAAAAAATTAGGGACTCAAAGTGCAGGCACTAATAGGAGACAGGGAGCTATACAGAAGAAAGGAACAACTAATAGACCCAATTACCAAATTCACTATAAATATATGGAACAAGATAGTAAAGAAATACAAGCTAGAAAAAGAAACCAAGATACTGAGATGGATAACGCACGACAACAAATTTAAACCAGGGATAGAAGATCATGGGTTCAAAAGATGGGAGAGGGGGGGGGGGCATAACAGCAATATGTACAATGATAGAAGGAGGGGAGATCCAGACTCTACAAAAATTGAAAGAAAGATTCGGACTAGAGAATAGAGACCACTTTAGATATTTACAGATTAGAGACTACTACAACAAGGAAATAAAACTAGACAAAGACAAAGATCAGAATGGGATAATTAGGTGTAATGGTAAAAGCATACGAAGGAAGGAAGTGGGGGGAGATATCAGCACTATATCAGGCAATAATGGACAGCAAGGACATCACAACCATATATATAAAGGAAAAGTGGGAGAAGGAATTAGAAACGGAGATAACAGAAGAAGAATGGTATAACATATGTAAGATACAACACACAACCACAGGGTCAAGGATATGGAGGGAGTTTGGGTGGAAAAACATAATTAGATTCTTTATAACACCAGAAATACAGGGCAACTATACACCAACACAGAAACCATGCTGGAGAAAATGTGGACAGGAAATAGCAAACCACACACACATATTCTGGGGATGTCAGATAATAAAGAACTATTGGGAAGAGATAGGAGAGATAATAAATGAAATAGTAGGATATGAAATACCCCAGACAGGCCAAGTATTGTATTTAGGGAACTTAACACAGGAAGGAATTCAGGGAGAAGACAAATACTTGATTAAGATATTACTAGTAGCAGCCAAGAAAGCATTGACGAAAATGTGGTATAGAAGCACCGACGAGGGAACAATGGACAGAGATAGTGGGGGGGATACAGGAAATGGAGAGAATCACACATAGGCTGAGGCTACAAGATGAGAAGTTTGAGTCAAAATGGGAGAAGTGGGAAGAGTATAGGAAGAAAAGAAACGACATCACAGGAGAGTGAAAAGGAGACAAGAAGAGAAATCGAAATCGAAATGAAAATAAACTATGAAGGTACCAAAGAACCCATGTCAATTTATTCTTTTATCTCTTTTCTTTGTTTTTGTTTTTTTTTGTTTTCCTTTTTCCCTTTAGTTAATTTATCTTAGGTCAACTCTTCATTTGATTTTGATATTATTTTCTACTATCAGCTATATCTTTTAGTTCTTATCTGTCGAATTGTATTGTACTGTCTTTTATAATTTTGACCGCCAATTGTATTGTTGTATGTGGATGTTTGTTTGTAAATCAAGAAACTGAAAATAAAAATTTAAGTAAAAAAATATATAAAAATATCCTACTTACTTGTGCCTGGGACGTTCCTGACATGCATGCCCTTGACCACACTTACTGACTGATCTGTTACGCTTAACCCTGTAAAGACCTCTTCACACTTTGCCTGCAGTTCTTGGCCTGGCAGTGACCTGTACTGGGGCATGTACATCTCGCTTAGGGATGCAGGAATGTTCACTTGCACCACCTGAGGTATGTACCTCTTTGCATGGCCAGGGACAACAGACAAAAATCTGTGCTTTTGACAGGTACCTTTTCGGTGCCTTCTGGTGTATGTAGCATATTGTAGAATGCCATGCATTCATCTGGGGTTGGAGGTGGAATCTTGGCAGGGGGAGGGGGGCACCACACCCAGATCAGCAGATCTCTTTCTCTGGGCCTTTGTGAAAGCTATATGGCTGTCCTTATGGCTGCCATACTAGGCTCCTTCCAGATACAGGCCCAGAGCGTGGAGTATGTCACCGACATGCCGACACATGGCCACACCAGTCCCTCCTTCTCCACACCAACCCAGGCTGTCAATTGTGGGTTATTTAAACTGTAGGAGTGGTTTACCTGACAAGAGGTTTTGATTAGATTTATGTCATAAGATATTGTGTTAACCTGACCAAATGTTTTGTATCGAACACCACGATGCAAATTTGTATTCATTTAAACCGTGTCTGGTACAGTAGACTTGGATTGTTGTAACACAACCACAGAAGCCTGTAATTTACCGCATGTCCACTCTGCAGGGAAAAGTTAGGGATGGAGTGAAATAAAAGAGAGAGGGGGGGGGGGGGGAGAGATGAGAGACATACAGGCAGAGAGATGAATGAAAAACAAAGCCAGAAGGAAGCAGAGAAAGACAGACTCTGCCTGAAGAGGAGGGAATGAGAGCAGGTCAGAAGTAGACATCTGTCGGAGAGCTGTAATATAAAACCAAACCAAGGACCATACTACCACCACCACCCAGTTTGGTGTGTGTGTGTGTGAGAGAGAGAGAGAGAGAGAGAGAGAGAGAGAGAGAGAGAGAGAGAGAGAGAGAGAGAGAGAGAGAGAACATTGATGCTTCTGACAGATGTTTGAGAGTCTGTGTGTGTGTCTACCTTCAGACAACTGTCTACCCCCAGCATCTAGACAGTGAGGACAGATGGACGGACACACAGACATTGGGTGACTGCTCTTCTACTTCTGATCTTGTAAGGACAGCAGGATAGAAAGATGACATCTTATGGGTTACTGTTTGACATCCAGAAATATTGAAGAGAAAATCCTCTAAAATGGTATTTTAGCTTTAAATGGGCAGTTCATCCAAAATAAAAATAAAAATTTATTTTCCAGTTTTGGTGTGATTTCCCTAGTTTTGGAAATGATCTGCCCTAGAGTTCTCTTCCGTCACTCCCAATACAATGGAGCTGGTTTGTGGCACTCCAAACGCCAAAAGAAACAAACAAAAAACATCTTCCTCTTTTTTTCTTCTAATAATGTATTTCTTAATGTTTCATTTTAGATTAGAATGAGTGTCCATAACATTTTCTTTAAACCAGGCAGCACAGTTCACTGCATTGCATTTTCCTTACTGTGAGAGATCATCATCATAATGCAAAACTCATAAAAACTGTAGATTTTGGTGCAATTCGGTGTAGTCAATGAGGCGTCCTTCACAAGAATATTAATACGAATGTGCATTTGGTACATTTACATTTATATTTAGTAGTAGGTAGGTGGTAGTGGTAGTGGTAGGTTATAAATGGTTATAAATGTATAGCCTACACACTTCTCCTCAGTAGGAATGTTCCACTTTCTCTAAAACACACAACATGCACACACACACACACACACACACACACACACACACACACACACACACACACACACACACACACACACACACACACACACACACACACACACACACACACACACACACACACACACACACACTTAAACCGTTGTCACGTTGCCAATCTTATCCATGCCTTCATGGTGTAATGAACTCAAGTGAATGAGGAGATGGATAGACATTCTTTAATGTTAGGGTTACTTTGAAGCTCCATGATGAAAGCAGGACCAACACGAAGCTACAGGATAGAGGACTGGAGTTGGGGTAGTAGCGGGCTGCTCTGGACTGTACTGTACGTCCTCCCCCTATAGGCATTCTACTGAGGTGGGTGGGCCACTATACAGTAAGACTATCACCCACCGGAAATAATACTGACACAATTATACTTCAGTCACAATAAACAGTGGTGTTCCTGTGTAACATGATGCCTTGTCTTGTTCTGAAAAGGGACAGCAAGGGTGTATAATATATATGAAAAAAAGGCTAGGGTTTAGCTAAGCCAGCATCCCTACCTGTAACCAACAATTAGACATAGACGGATGAAAGTGATGATGAATGTTTATGCTGGTTGGACTCCCCTACATTATTGTGACCTTGTGCTTCTCACCACCATAATGACGTTTCTCTTTTGACAACCAACCGGTTCTAAATGGGCCCAGGTTTATTTCGCGTTGCAGTGTTTTGCTGATATCAATGACAGGAAATACATCTGAGCCCAAGCAGTTCACTCTGGCAATGAAGTCCCACTACGAATGCTGTTCTCATAACCATCACAACTTGTATTGAACTACTGGATATAGTCGTCAAAGTCATAGTCCAAAACATCCTATTTGAAGGATGAGTCATCGCTGAAAAACACAATGTATTCCACACACACAACCACACACACACACACACACACACACACACACACACACACACACACACACACACACACACACACACACACACACACACACACACACACACACACACACACACACACACACACACACACACACACACACACACAGGGCCGCCTGGGAGAAATGCGAGGCCCTGTGCGAGATTTAAACGCGAGCCCCCCCCCCCCCCCCTAAAAGGTAAAAAGAAAAAAAAATATATATATATATAATTTTTTTTTTTTTTTCATACAGTCAACATATTCTTAAATAATAGCGCTGCCCGAGGCTGGGCATGATACAGTCAACATATAGCAAGAGAGAGAGCGAGAGAGAGCTCCCGTTCTACAGTCAATATACAGTGTTATTGCTGCACAGACCCGGCAATGCCCCTGACCCTCCACAAGAGCAAGGCCAGAGAGAGAGAGAGAGAGAGAGAGAGAGAGAGAGAGAGAGAGAGAGAGAGAGAGAGAGAGAGAGAGAGAGAGAGAGAGAGAGAGAGAGAGAGACACATTGGAAAGAAACAACCCAAAACCAGAGCAAATTTAAATGCTATTTGGCCCTAAACAGAGAGTACACAGTGGCAGAATACCTGAGCACTGTGACTGACTCAATACTAAGAAGATCCTTGACTAGGTACAGACTCAGCGAGCACAGCCTAGCCATCGAGAAAGGCCGCCATAGGCAGACCTGGCTCCCAAGCGAAGACCCACTGCACACAAGATGAGGTGGAAACAACCTGCCCACTATACCAAGATATACTTCCCACAAATTGCAAACACACAAAGAGACTTTGAAAACATCGACAATAACTCAAAACTCCCATACCTACTGGGAGAAATACAAGAATGTGAAATAAAGCCCATTTGAATTGAAGAGAGAGAGATAGATAGAGTATGTCTGTGTGTTAGAAAGAGAGAGATAGAGAGAGAGCATGTCTGTTTGTGTGTGTGTTAGAGAGAGAGCATGTATATGTGTGTTAGAAAGAGAGAGAAATATATAGAGAGAGAGCATGTCATTTTGTGTGTTAGAGAGAGATATAGAGCATGTCTGTGTGTGTTAGAAAGAGAGAGAGAGAGAGAGCATGTGTGTTTGTGTGTTAGAGAGAGAGCATGTCTATGTGTGTGTGTGTTAGAGAGAGAGCATGTATGAGAGAGATAAGCAAAGATGAGCCCCTAAAGGATATTCAACTTTTAATGGATGAACAAAACAGAAGGAAAAGATAACTTCACAAAGGCAACATGAATATACATAGATCCAAAAGGACAAAGATCAACACTTAAATCCAAAGAGAAGAGGGTCTATACCAGAGAAAACAAAGTAGCAAGGAGCCAATGGCCGACATCAGCTAAATAGGCTAACTGCAAATAGAGTAGCCAGGTACTGACACCAGGCCACACACCGTTAGCTACTACAACAGCTAGCTGGCCCGTTTGGCTCCCGAGAGAGAGAGAGAGATATATCCACGGCGGGAATAGAATAGAGTGCATTAAAAACTCACCAAACGTCCAAGAGGATGGAGACAACCGCGTGGAGTTGACGAAGTTCATCTGCCGAATGACCGTCCTCTTCATCTTGGCATAACAATGCTGCACGCGCTCTCTCTAGGTTAGCTAACGCTAGTTAGCCTTTAGCTAAGCTAGCTACTAGCCGACATCATCATGGCTATCCCGACTGAACCACACGTTAGCACTCGATATTATAATGTAGCTAAAGCTAACTAGCTGTCCCTACCTTCAGCTAAGCCTGACTGAACTGTCTAACATGCAACAACTTTCATCTTCAGTCCATCTGCCGAATGACCGTCCTCTTCGTTTTGGCTGGCATAACTAAGCATAACCTCCAAAGCTGCACGCACGAAATAGTCAAACGCAGCTGACGCACGCCGGCGTACACATGATGTAACCCCTCCCTTCGTTGAAACCAATAGTATGTCTGCTGCAGAGCCGCAGAGCCAGGAACATTCTACAAACGTGTCTAATGTGAAATATATAAGCATATAAGCAAAACTAGATTTTAGGTCTGTGATGATAAGGGCCTCGCGGGAAGGGGGGCCTCAAAAAAAAAAAAAAAATTATTATTATTATTATTTTTTGTGCGAGGCCCCCCTTCCCGCGAGGCCCTGTGCGACCGCACTGCTCGCACACCCCCTGAGGCACACACACACACACACACACACACACACACACACACACACACACACACACACACACACACACACACACACACACACACACACACACACACACACACACACACGCACACAACCACACACACACACGCACACACACACACACACACACACACACACACACACACACACACACACACACACGCACACACACACAGCCACACGACAAATGGTCAACCCTTTCACAACCACACTGCAGATGGTTAACCCTTTCACTGCCACACAACAAAGGGTTAACCCTTTCACAACCACACTACAGAAGGTTAACCTTTCCGTCTGTAGTGTGGCAGTGAAAGGTTAACCTTCTGTAGTGTGGTAGTGAAAGGGTTAAGGCCCTGTCACCTGTAGCTACATGCAGACTGGGGTGGAGCTGGATAGCTTTATTAGGCAGTTAGTGGGGGAGGTCTGAGCATTTCTGACACACTGGGGATGTTTTTATTTATTATATTTTTTTTTATTTTTTATGTGTGTTAATTGTCACGGTTTGGTCTAGCATGGAACATTTTTAGTTTATCGATTGTTCCTCGGAGGAATTGTTGGAGTAATGTACAGGGGAGCAATAGCTTAATTGCGTAACATTATGAACTTGACCTTGGTGGAAAAAGGCGGTGTCCCTGTGGCGCGTCAAGCCATTTGATAATGACTACCTGTTGGGCAATGGTGATGCCTGTCTGTTGGCCAGGATGTTTGCCACTGAATACTATGCATGCTGTTTTGGCTTGGGTGGAGCATTGGTGAGAGTTGTGGCATTTTGGTTTGGAATGCTTTTGGTTTGTCACCTGACCATCGCTGATGGTAGGAATGGTCTGCAGGTGATTTTTGTGTTGCGTTCTTTTGTTGTGCCAAATTCCTTTTGTGCTCCTGGAAGAGTAGTTAGCTCTTAGCCTTGTCAAACTAGCTTAGTGTACTGTATTCATGTTGTAGTCTCTCTCCCACTCTTAATTCCTTAACATGCTCCAAGGGCCCAAGTGTTTCAGTTTGGTCATTTAAAGTTCCCTCTTGCGGGGAGGGTATTCTGGTCTTTCATCAGCCCTGAGTTCAGCCTACATAGTAAAGTTGTTTTAGCAGATCTTCGCCATGTCTAGGGTTCAGAAAATGCAATGGCTGATGCCCTGTCCTCTGCTCATACATGTAGCAAAATGAGCTTGTTCTTCTTTTGTTCTGCTCCCCTCTCCTTAAAAGTTCTTAAAATAGTGGCAGTCATGGAGAATAGACAGCAGACATCAGGTGTTTCTTGTTCAATCATGCATGTTTCATATAAGATAAGATATTCCTTTATTGATCCCCTTGGGGAAATTCATAATTCATTAGGCTTACTTGTATTTTTTTCAATGGTTTCTGGTAGAATCCTGTCTTATGGGAGAGGGTGTGACGACCTGCCCCCCTTTGGGTTGTTTCTGTTAGTTTCAGTTCTACTTTGTGTGATTCTAGGTTGGGAGACATACACCTTGACCTGGGCATAATACACCTTGACCTGGGCATAATACACCTTGACCTGGCCATAATACACCTTGACCTGGGCGTATTCTCCAGCATAAAGGCTGCTGCCCTGTGTCGTCTCTCTCCTCTCCACCAGACTTCATTAGTTTGGTTATTGTTTAGTTCACACCTTGCAACACACAACATATTCTACACACACAAACACACGCACGCGTGCACGCACGCACGCACGCACGCACGCACGCACACACACACACACACACACACACACACACACACACACACACACACACACACACACACACACACACACACACACACACACACACACACACACACACACACACACACACACACGCACACACACACACACACACACACACACACACACACACACACACACACACACACACACCTACACCACGGATTCTACTGGTGCTCGGGATTACAAGGATTCCGTGTCCGCTGATGACATCACTGATATTCAAACTCATTTACTCTAAATAACTCAAACTAATTTTTTTTTTTTTTTTTTCACTTTTTTGTTTATTATACTTTTTTGAGGACATAGACATTATAAGTATATGTCTGTATATATACATTGTTGTATTGTCATTGTCCACATAGAACAGATAACAACATTAAACAGAAGAAAATAAAATAAAAAAATAAAAAACAAGAGAAAATAAAACAGAGTTCAAAAGTAAATAATAATACAAACAAACACTGACTTGGTCGCTCGACAGTCGTCTCAAACGTATATACATAGTATATCAAATATATAGCACATGTTTAGGTACCCAAATATGCTTCTCCAATGTATATCCGGTATATCAAATAACTCACGTTGGATTAACGTTCACACAGAAGAATACCAACAAGCAGCATACAAATTGTTATTCTGGAATAGTATGGAACTGTACATCATCCACAAGTACAAGGAATGAACCCCACGTTTTCTTGAACATAGATGAAGAACCTCTCAGAGTGCATCTTATCTTTTCAAGTTTGATAAAGTATAGTATGTCTCTAATCCAGTGAAGGTGAGTGGGGGGAGCAGCGGACTTCCATTTAAACAGAATCAGCCGCCTGGCCAGTAGAGTGGTAAATGCCACAACGTGTGCTTTGTGCTTTGAAAGTGATAACATAGGTGGGGAGTATCCAAAAAGCGCTGTCAATACATTTGGTTCAAGATTTGTCTCAATACTTCCCGAGATGGTTTCAAAAATATTTGTCCAATACCTGTGCAAGGAGGGGCATGTCCAAAACATGTGAGTATATGTGGCTGGGGCCGAATGACATCTATCACATATAGGATCGATATCTTCATACATTTTGGCTAATCTGACTTTCGTCAGGTGTACTCGATGAACAATTTTGCATTGTATCAGCCCGTGTCTTGCACAAATAGAAGAAGAATGAACAAGACGTAGAATGTCAACCCAAATGTCATCCGAGATCTCCTCCTCTAAATCCTCCTCCCATTTACTTTTAATATTGTGTATTGTGGTTGGACATAAGGAGAGAATGAGATTGTACATAGTCGATATCATGCCCTTGATGGAAGACATCGGGGTTAAAAAGGAGTCGATGGGTGTTACCTCTGGAAGGTTGGGAAATATAGGGTTAATGCTACAGACATAGCTACGAATCTGTAGATACCGAAAGAAATGTCGGCTATGGATTGAATATTTCTCTGATAATTGCTGAAAGGAGGCAAAAACATTATCTATATATAAGTCACCTAGTGTTTTAATACCGAGTGAGGCCCATAAGGAGAATGCTCCATCCATCAAACTAAATTAATGTGTGAAACTATTTAGAGTCTTGGGATATGTGAGATTATGTGCAAAATATATAAGTTTTTCGGTGAAGTGCCCCTTTAAATGTGTTATTAACCATATGTACAAAATATCTATATTTTATATCTTGGTTTGCATGATTGTATACTTTGTTGATAAAAAAAGATGAAAAGCACATGGTCAGATTGCGGCCAGTTGGTTCACTCTTGTCTCACTATAGGATGTTTAAATGTGTTCGTTTTATTTATAATATTTAACAGCCTGGCCTTCACCATTGCGCATCTCAACATAATACATTTCAATAGCCTGGACAAAACAAAAAATTTGAATCTATTGTGTGACTACTCCACCAATATATACAGTAAAACGAGACAGGAATACATTATTCTATTTTTATGAAGTCAATCAATTCTCGAAGTCAACTTCCGGTCAGTGAATACCATGATCACAACACCAGAGGGAGCTCCACAAATCATGTTAAACCCAGATTCGGCTCAAACAAGGGACTAAACACGTTTAGCAATTCTGCCACATCAATGTGGAACACCCTACCCAAAGCTGTAAAGGAATGTGAATCACTACCCACTTTCAAAACCACTCTCAAAGAACACCTACGGGAGACTGCAATTCGAAAATGGCCCCTGTAAATGTCCTAACCCAACCCCCTCCAATGTACAGTAAATTACCAAGTATGGTTTTGTCAATATTCCAATGTACAGTTTTGCTTGGTACAGTTGTACAGTGTTCCCCACCCCCCCCCCCCCTCCTACACAACCCCCCCCCCCTCCAACCCCCTCCAATGTACAGTTTTTACGTCAAATGTATATACTCTCTTTTCTGGACTCTTTTTGTATCACAAACAGTACTGTATTTGCAAATCTGGTACAGTATGTCAGAAATGTATAGATGTAGCAGTACTGTCTATCTGTATGTCATGTATGTCATATATGTTATGATGAATTGAAAATGGGGGACCCTGATGTAAACAAGACGAAAGTCTTTCTCTGGTCTGCATCCCCTTAACAATTGTGTGTATTGAGCTGTACTGTATTGTACCCATTCTGCAATCTGTTAATAAAGTTTTCAATCAATCAATCAAACTCGCGTAACATAAGTTATTTCATGTAGTTAATTTCATTACATTTGTTAATAAATTTTTTTATTATCTAATCGTTTCATGTGTCCTTCGTCCTTTGTTGCAACCTGAGCGCCAGGGTTTGTAACACTGACACAAAAAAACCACTGTCTCCTTCTTAAAGTAGATCCTAAGATAGGATGTCTGGTCATGTCTGTACTGGCCTCTAGTGGTTTACATTTAAAGATCTAACTGACACTACCTTCTAAAATCCAGTCTTTGTTTGACTCCCCTGTAAACACATGGGACAGAGGGGACATAATTTGGGACAGAGGGGACAAGTCTGGGACAGCCAGCTTTTAGGAGTCGTAAGCCAGGTGGGGATAGAGGGGCATACAGAATCTCCATGAATCAACTATGGAACTTTAATTTTCTTAATGGAGAATCTCACTCTGGGTCTCTCTTGTATTTGTAGAAAAGTTGCTTTACTACAGAGTAAAATTAGCTCACAGCCAGCTCTGTACCTATCGTCAGGCCAGAGAAATGGCTCTAAACTACTATGCATGTTCTAGCTTCCAGCTTGGACTACATGGCAAAAAGGCAAGCGTCAGACAACAGAGGTCAAAAGTTGCAACTTCTACCAAGCACACACAAGGATTGGAGGGGGTAAGCTTTTACTTCTGGTTACCAGGTGAGAGAGAGTGGGAAGATGATCAAGGGAGACAATTAAGGTATCAAGAAACATAATATTAGCCACCCATTGCAGTTCTTTGGAATTGAGTGAGAGGAGATCGCTTTGGCTTCAATCTGGTAAATGGGTTTAATTTAGCTTTTTGGTGGAATTCCCATTTAAGTCATAGATATAGCCTATAATGTCAAATTACGAAAGAGACAGATTTTATAGGCCATCTGAAATCTGATTACAGATGACACTTATGCCGGGATCAGACTACACAGATTCAGACAGATTTTGTCCTGGCTGACACATTTACAGCACTGTGTTTGATTATGATCGTCGGGAACGACGAACAGGTGTCTTTACCCCTTGTAGTGTAACATAATCAAAGAACAGCGACGCGGCGTCTGGAACGCCCCACGACACGAAAAAGACTAGTATGTTACAATTGTTGGCCTTTTTTTCTTTTATTGTGACAATTCTTTGACTTTGGACAAAAATGATAAGTCCAAACCAAACCCTTCCTCCCCGATCCCTGGCTAACTTCATGACGGCATGCAGTGATTTGTCAGGGACAAACTCTCATAGTGCGCCCTGTCTCCCAACCAAGACACAGCAAGATGTTATGATGCTATGATAACCTAATCTGACATGGTAACCACAGTGAAAGACAGAAATATTGTGTAGTCTGATCCTGGCATAACTGTAGGACACTTTGGTTTGTTTCATCTGATCATCTCAGGACACATTGGGCTATTTGTCAGGTGTAGACACACAGACATTGTTCTTGCTCCTTTGCTATCAGATCTTCCAGGTCTGTCCATGCAATCCGAATTCTACAGTATGGTGCATTATAACCAATTCAAAGTAAGAGTAATTGAATGTAGTATGGAGTATGGAGATGTAACATGTGGATTTAAATACCATAAACACATAGGCCTAGGTTACACATCAGGAGACACATCATACATATCTTCAGGCCAACAGTATAGCCAAATACCGCCTTTGTTTACATTTGTGATTCATTGTAATAAATATATTCTTTCACTCAGAAATGTATTGTCTGGGCCTTTGATAAGGACTGGCATCATGAGTCATGTGTTACGATTCAAGGTAGGAGTTGAGTCCAATAGTAGAAGGTAATAAGGAGACGGAGATGTGGTTGCTCTTCTCAAAAATACGTGTTCTTTTATTATCAGAATCACTAGAGCAAGATACTGTAACGATAACAAATAAGTAACCAGGCTACAACTGAGGGTATATAAGGGAAAGAGAAACTAAATAATAACAGCAAAGACAAGAGGTCCCATTTCTTGTCCATGGCCGACTGCTCGCAGTAGTTCTGTTGAAGATCCGACAACAGACAGAGAAACAAGGGATTACTATAAGGGCAAACTCCCAGCAAACCACACGCAGTAATTAGTGACAACAAACCACAGGTGACAGTCAATCAGCGCTAATTACAGAGAACAGGGTGAAGTACTCCAGAATGGCAGTAGGGTTTCCACTCCTGGGAAAGGACAGAAACCCAGAACGTTACAGTCATGAGGTTTACCTGATGTTTAAGGCTGTACAGGTTTTGGATACATTGGTAATGTTTGTAAACACAATAGGACCTGCACCAGTTTTGATCCCTGCCTGGCTGACTACCCTGTACCCGTTTTGACCCCTGTCTGGCTGATTACCCTGTACCCGTTTTGACCATGGTTGGACTGGGACCAAAAATCGGCCCTGGCATTTTTGGCCCAGACCGGCCCACCATAATCGGTTGGACACCACCCACCAGTACACCATCCTTGCGGTCCCCTTAAATATGCGTACCTACTGTACTATTCCCCCAAACCACTACAACGCTGGGTAGTAAGTGCCATGGACAAGTGTACCAGTGCAAGTGGACCAGTGTACTCACTCACTCTTGGCTGAATCTTGTTTTGGGCGGTGATGTAAAAACATCTGCATCATAGCAGGCTCAGGATGGGCAAAGTAGTCTATAGCCTGTTCATCCCTGTCTCTCTCCTCCACAACCTGGCTTGACTAGACATAAGGAGAGAGATGATTACAATTAACTGGTACATTCAGGTCCAGAATTGTTGGAATTCCCTGACAAAGATGCAAAAAGCTGTACAATTTAAACAATACCATACTGGTAATGAGCAAATAGTTGTTTATTCAATGAATGCATGGAGCTGTTCCATCTTATTTCAGTTGATACTAACTACTCAGTTCATACAGATTTCAAGTATCCAAATATCAATGATGAATATTGCATAAGGTTTACACAGTTAATAGATCACATTTTTGTTTTATATTCATGTTCAGAGAGGAGTAATAGTTAGATCTTTGTATGTGATTTATATGGTAATTAAATCAATGGTGTGCTTGTTTGTTTGGGGAGTTTGACCTACAGTTAATGTGCCTACCACGTGAAGGTGCATGCTCAATGGACAGCACAAAAAAGATTTGTGTAGGTGGAGACTAGAGCTACCACAGATAGTAATAAGTTATAAGAGTAAGTAATCCATACCATATATATCCTATAGTTACCTTATTACCATACTTGGCTGAAAATAAACTTTGCTGCCTGTTGTGAATGTGTTTTTCCTTGTAGGCTAATACATAAGTAGGCATACATTTTTGCAGTTGAGAAAACATTTGCAGTTGAGTATAGGCTACAGTATACTGTATGTGCTGAGTTTTTATGTCTTCCATCGAGGACCACCTTGGAAATAAGTGTTTTAATTAATGCTTTTAGGTGATATCCTCAGGAATACAAATTGGTCAAGATAATTCGTTTTTATGATGTGTTTTTAATTTCCAAATACTAATCTAATCAAATCAAAAAAGCAGTTTTTGCAGTTGAGCTACAGGTGTTGTACTGTATATTATATAGCCTTTTCATGCATCTTTATCAAAGGAACCCTTATCCTAATGATTTTTTAAATAATATTATGATGATACGATATGGACCTAGTAGTTGGGTCATCTGTGGCACTTCGTTTCTCAATGGATTTGTCATCTAGGAGGGTTAATAAACAAATTTAGCCGGGGTGTATTTTTGAAAAAGGCGGGGGAAATTTGTGAGAGACCAAACTCCAAAATGGCTGCCATGGAAATTTACTTTTTAATGGTTTGACCTACAATGATGCACAATACATGGTACCAGCCCCCTCTCAGTCATGTACCAGCCAGTCCCCTCTCAGTCATGTACCAGCCAGCCCCCTCTCAGTCATGTACCAGCCTCCGCTCAGTCATGTATACCAGCCCCCTCTCAGTCCTGTATACCAGCCCCCTCTCAGTCATGTATACCAGCCCCCTCTCAGTCATGTACCAGCCCCCTCTCAGTAATCTACCAGCCCCCTCTCAGTCATGTACCACAGCCCCCTCTCAGTCATGTACCACAGCCCCATCTCAGTCATGTACCAGCCCCCCTCTCAGTCATGTACCACAGCCCCCTCTCAGTCATGTACCACAGCCCCATCTCAGTCATGTACCACAGCCCCATCTCAGTCATGTACCACAGCCCCCTCTCAGGCATGTACCACAGCCCCCTCTCAGTCATGTACCACAGCCCCCTCTCAGTCATGTACCACAGCCCCATCTCAGTCATGTACCACAGCCCCCTCTCAGGCATGTACCACAGCCCCCTCTCAGTCATGTACCACAGCCCCCTCTCAGTCATGTACCACAGCCCCATCTCAGTCATGTACCACAGCCCCATCTCAGTCATGTACCACAGCCCCCTCTCAGTCATGTACCACACGACTGGCGGGGGGGTGTTTAGTAAGAGATGTGATTGGGCCAGCCCAGTGTCAGTCAGTACCAATGGGCCGCTGTCCCAGCCTAGTAGTGGGCTGGTTGTTGACCAAACTTTAAAAAAATAATAAAACATCTTGGAATTTAACGGCCCAAAGATGGAAGTAACTTGAGAAAAGGTTTTGCATTTTTCTATGGCAGTTTTGCACAATAAATTTTCTTAAAATACCTCTGTACTATGTGAAATATGTCCTAGTAATACAAGAGTACAATAATAGCTGCCATACTAGTGCTTTACCCCTTCAGAAGCATTTATATAGATATTTTAAGACATTTTAAGATAAATTAATATACCGTGATATACTGTTACCGTCTATGCTTCAAATTATACCGTGATATACATTTTAGACCATACCGTCCAGCCCTACCCTGTACCCGTTTTGATCCCTGTCTGGCTGACTAACCTGTACCCGTTTTGTCTGGCTGACTATCCTGTACCCGTGTATCGACTGCTGCCTGTCTGACTCTCCTGTCCTGCGCACGCCCCAGGGACTGTACAAGTGCTCCCCCTGTGTATTGACCTCTGCCTGAAGACCAGACTATTCTTATTAAACCCAAACTCGGTTTAAACAAGATCTGTCTGCCGAGTCTCATTATCTGCATATTGGGTTCAATACGCTGAGTCGTGACAATGTATTTTGAGCTGTGATGAGAAAGTTACCCGCATGTCAATTTATTGAGGTATATGAATATGAATATGGATATTTAAAGATCCTTATGATTAGAACTCAAAAGTTGCTTTTAAATGACCAATGTAAGCTGTCCATAATGCATTCCATAAATCATAAATAGCAGGGGATATATATTGCATTTCAGGTTGGAATGAACAGAATTTACCTAAAAAATATAAAGGTAGTGTTTTTCATAAGAATGACTAAATCACATGTCACAGTTGTGCCAAAATCATTTGGTGTCGTGATATAATCCTCTTTCCAAACTGCATCCATTCATTCCCCCCAAAAAACTCTCTTCCTCCCCCTTCTCTCTTCCTCCTCCACTTCTCTCTCTCTCTTTCTCTCTGTGTGTTAACTGCTGTCTGTGTCTTTCTCTTCTCTCTTCTTCCTCTCTCTCTCTCTCTCTCTCTCTCTCTCTCTCTCTCTCTCTCTCTCTCTCTCTCTCTCTCTCTCTCTCTCTCTCTCTCTCTCTCTCTCTGTCTCTGTCTCTCTCTCTCTCTCTCTCTTCATTTTCATCAGCATCCAGAAACACGTGCTGACTTCATATTTCCTCTGCCTTCCATTTCATCCCTCTCTTTCTCTCTCTCTCTCTTTCCACATCTCCATCCTTTCTCATTAATGGCTCTATTGACCGTCGCCTCCCGCCTCTCTCCCAGCTCCCCCTCCTCCTCCTGCTCTTTCTCTCTCTCCATTCTTCACCGGGGCGCACACTCTCCCTCATCGGCCGACCGGCACTGCTCATTCTTCGCTCATTCATCCGTTTGTTCGTGCCTAACATGAATACAGGCTCTTCTCTCTTTTTTTTTTTTTTTCTTGTTCTGTTTTTACTGGCCTGGGTCTGGGGTGACTGGCAGGTCAGCCCTATTAGCCTCCCCCAGTGTTTGCAGCCTTTAAACAACACAGGCTTTTATTTCATTCACAGAAACACACACATACACACACATGCATGCACATGCTCATATACACAAGCACTGAGGCAAACACAAAAGCGTGAATGCACACATACTGTATCATGCATGCACACATACAGTCAGGGGCGGACCTTCCTACAGGCGATATAGGCAGTCGCCTAGAGCGCCACCCAGAGGGGGACGCAAAAAAAAAAAAAAACGTTTTTTTTTTTTTTTTTTTTTTTTTTTGCAGTTTTGGCGCCCCCCTCTATATCTGCAACCATTATTTTTACATAAAAAAAATTCTAACATAAGGGAAAATGAGCCAAAAATCTAAAACGGTCGGTCGGTCTGAGCCTCAGCTTTAGGTGTTCACAGTCAGAACATGCTAGAGCGCTGTGCATTGATGGGTATCGGTCAAGTGTTTATAGAATTGAGCGTTGAGGAAAGAAAGACTAACGTTAGAGAACTATGAAGAGGCAAAAGCCATAAAAAAAAGTACAAAAAAGTACAAAAAAAAATATATATATATATATATTACAAAAAAATAGTACTGTATGTGGCAGGGTAGTTCTATTAATTAGGGGCCAGAGAGAATCCTATAGATTAGAACATTTTAAGGGCCGTCACAAAGACTTGAACTGCCTCTGTTGTATCTGTCTCTGTGACTTGAGTGATTCATTCATAATGCATAAACAGTGTTGTGACTTAATACGACACTTTTGGTTCTGGATCCGTTCGGAGGAGAAGAAAAGGCTGGAAACAAGTGGTTATGGAGCAATGGTCCGAGAGTGATAGTTTGTTTTATTGGCAAACAGCAGCAAGGCAATTCTCCAAAGCAGTACACAGGTTATCAAAGTCTCCCTGACACACACAGTCCCTGTCGAGTGTGTCTTACTGTTCAATATGAGTGGTTTATATGTCCCCAAACCGAGTCTAACACTGTTCTGTGATTGGCTATCACTACTGGCCAACTGGATGGGTGGGTTTCTGATGGCTGAAAGTGTGTGAGTCATCTATCAATGGACCTATCTCAAACCCTGCCCTCTTTTCTTGATCCTTTGTTTGTCCGAGGTAAGCGACAGTTGTGATTGGAGGATCAAGAAAAGAGGGCAGGGTTTGAGATAGGTCTATTGGTCATGGGGTGTGTTGATCAAATTGCCCTAAAACCAGTTTGTCCTGTTCTGGTTCAGACACTGGTCTCTAGGAGGTCACATGAGTGTGTGTGTGTGTGTGTGTCTGTCGTTAATCAGGTTACACTAAAACTGGTCCGTGAGGTCTCATGTGAGAGAGTGTGTATTAGTGTGTGTGTGTGTGTGTGTGTGTGTTTCAGACAGACAGCTGTATTTGTTTAACTTAGTATCAAATCAATTGGCCATATGACGTAGGATATAGAACACTTCTCATCTCACTTCTTCTAGTTTAGAGGTTGAAACCTTGCAGTGGTCTCCTAGGTGTAAACACACTTCTCATCTCACTTCTTCTAGTTTAGAGGTTGAACATGGCAGTGGTCTCCTAGGTGTAAACACACTCCTCATCTCACTTCTTCTAGTTTAGAGGTTGAACATGGCAGTGGTCTCCTAGGTGTAAACACATTCCTATGTGTAAACACACTCCTAAATTAAATACCCTCCCTAGTTTAATCTGTTCAAATTAGACCGCCGTGGTATTTAACACATGGTGCTGGTGAGCGAGAGGGTTGGTGGTTTGAGGCTGTCGGAGGACAGGTGTAGCACGTTAAGTAACTGTTAGTACCTATTGACCACCGTTACATTTGCAGCGCCTCTGAAGTTTTATATTGCATCGTAACAATTTATGAGCCAAACATTACGAAAGCAACATGTTCAAAGGGCTCACATATGTAACGTGTTCATAAACATTTTCCTGATCAATCACCTCTAATCTGAAACCGCTTATGGTTGCAAAGCTGAAATAGTTTGGATTGTCGTTATTACACAGCAGAGAAGTTAGAGAAAGACAAGATCATCAATCTTGTGCCTTACTGCATGATACAGGGTTCTGTTATCATCGATCTCGTGCCTTACTGCATGATACAGGGTTCTGTTATCATCGATCTCGTGCCTTACTGCATGATACAGGGTTCTGTTATCATCGATCTCGTGCCTTACTGCATGATACAGGGTTCTGTTAGCATCGATCTCGTGCCTTACTGCATGATACAGGGTTCTGTTAGCATCGATCTCGTGCCTTACTGCATGATACAGGGTTCTGTTATCATCGATCTCGTGCCTTACTGCATGATACAGGGTTCTGTTATCATCGATCTCGTGCCTTACTGCATGATACAGGGTTCTGTTAGCATCGATCTCGTGCCTTACTGCATGATACAGGGTTCTGTTAGCATCGATCTCGTGCCTTACTGCATGATACAGGGTTCTGTTAGCATCGATCTCGTGCCTTACTGCATGATACAGGGTTCTGTTAGCATCGATCTCGTGCCTTACTGCATGATACAGGGTTCTTTTATCATCGATCTCGTGCCTTACTGCATGATACAGGGTTCTGTTATCATCGATCTCGTGCCTTACTGCATGATACAGGGTTCTGTTATGTGACGAATATGCCCACAAGCCTACCTAACCGAAGGGTAGTTTTTTTTCATGTTCATCTTCTCTATTAATACTGAGTTTGGTGGTTAAACTATGGTGCTCTCTCTGTCTTTCTCTCTCACTCACTCCCTGCTCGGGAGGTAGAGCAGTCGTCTGGCAATCCGGAGGTTCCCGGTTTAATTCCCGCTCCTCCCGGGCAGCGTGTCGATGTGTCCTTGAGCAAGACACTTAACCCTAATTGCTCCCGATGAGCAGGTTGGCACATTGCATGGTTGCCTCCGCCGTCGGTGTGTGAATGTGTGAGTGAATGGGTCAAATGGAACAAATTGTAAAGCGCTTTGGATAAAAGCGCTATATAAAAAAGCAGCCGGCCGATACAGATACACACACAGAAGCATGCACAGACGCACGCACGCACGCACGCACACACACACACACACACACACACACACACACACACACACACACACACACACACACACACACACACACACACACACACACACACACACACACACACACACACACACACACACACACACACACACACACACACACACACACACACACACACACACACACACACACACAGCGTACAGTATGGCTTCCCCCCCCCACCCCCATCAACGTTGCTGTAGACAGAAAGGTTTGACATTAAATCTCCCTCTCTCCTCACCTGCTCTATATCGCTTCCTTCCTTCCTGGGTGTGTCAACCTTTTTGCCTCAGCAAATAGTAGCCTCTGCCTAATTTTATATTATGGATAAATTATTACAACATAGTCACACACTTGGTCTACTACTAGTTATTACAACTCACACGGTACATAGTGACATACTAGTCACTATACAACTCACACAGTACAGTGACATACTACTAGTCACTATACAACTCACACAGTCTACTACTAGTCACTAGGCTGTCCACGACTGAGGATTTGTATAGTCGACTTCGATAGTCGACTATGGAAATAATATTTTTTTTTATAAAAAAAAATAAGTTATAATTATTATTATAATTTTTTTAATCATTCCATTTGGGCTGTGGGGGGTGCTTAATGTCTGAAGGAGTCGACTGAACGCTTCTTGTCCTCTGCGAAAGCATGCAATTGGTCCACTGATGGATACATCTTGATATTTGTCTAGTGTGTTCATTAAACAGGTGAAATCCTCTTTTAGTGCCTCTGTGTCCGTTTTCTTAGGCAGTTAGCCTCTCTGGCACGCCATTAGTGTTAGTCACGCTTCTAGGCCTGTTTGCTTTTAGAAAGAATACAAAAGATATATATATATATATATTAGGGCTGTCAGTTTATCGCGTTAATTAGATTAATTAATTACACAGCAAATTATCGTGTTATGAAAATTAAAGGGGAACTATTTTACTATTTCTTTCACTATTTGGGCACTTTTACACAATTCCTGTGAGTCTATGGAACACCTCTGTATTTTTTTATTTTATTTTTTATTCATTGTTTTGTATTTCTAATCAAGTACTCAAAAACAGCATTTTTCTACCTCAAGATCTCGAGCCATTTTGAGGCTGGGCTCCAACCACTGTGTGGCCTGGTGCCTTAGTTGCCACATTATTATGCAGCTGAGACATCTCTGACATCACAGATCAGCACATTTTCAGATGACTCAGTTCAGTGAGGGTGAATATTGTGAGAAGAGAATTTTATATGGTTCATTTGCATGTTCTTGGTATCTGATTTTAGGGACATGGATCTCAGGGAATGTATTCACAGTGTCAGAAATACTGTGTCTGTTACTAGGCTTGAGTAAATTGTAATGAACCAAATGAGAATATCAATTACATTTTCTTTATCTTTGACTGTGAATAACACTATGCTCAAATTGACCAGACCTGAAAAATCTAAGCAAATTAATAGATGGAAGATGATTAAACAGAAGGTTTTGTAGATACAGTATTGAATTCTGCCATCCGGACACATGCAATTTGAAATATGATTATAGAATATAGAATATCAGGCATAAAATGGTTATGCGATGAAAATGCGATTAATTAATTACAAATCCTGTAATTAATTAGATTAATTTGTTTAATCGCCTGACAGCACTATATATATATATATATATATATATATATATATATATATATATATATATATATATATATATATATATATATATATATATATATATATATATATATATATATATATATATATATCATCTTCAGGCTCCATATTAATAGTACTACTAGTCCAGGCATTAAGTAGGACACGACCTCCCATAAATTGCAAAATAAATGCTTTCAACTGTTTTAGTCTCATAAATATGTTACTTATAACATGTCAAAAGTCTTAAGAAATCCAAGTGGTGGAAAGTATTGCAAAATACAGAAATTGGTGATGCCACAATTTCCATTGCTGCCCATGTTAAAAGAAATGTACCTACTATGCATGTATTCCTGTCTGATGTCCACACAAAGTGTTCAGTACTGTCCACAAAGTGTTTTACATGAGATATAGAGTTGGATGCAATACAGTGCATGCAAAAATAAATTATTATCCCTTAGATGCATCAGCGCATCTGTATGTTATGTATTTGTATGCACTCTATCCCTGTTTTTATGTTCATTGTATGTCTATTTTCATGTGAAGCAGAGTGCATGTAATTTATTTGATGTAAAGCACTTTGAGCTGATGAGAATGTGCTATACAAATACAGTTAATTAAGAGAAGGCTTGCAATGCTGATGTGATGCTCAGAAGAACTACTCAAAAGCAAAACTGAATCCTTCAAATCCACAAGCAGGACGGCTGCCCTCTGGTTGCAGTACATGGTAGACACACTTCCACTAGCGACGGCTGCCCTCTGGTTGCAGTACATGGATATGGTAGACATACTTCGCATGTTTCTGAGAGCTGAACGTACAGGGACTTGTAACTGCACCTTGAGGCAATATCAGAAATGCTTCCATTCGTGGCAGCATCTGGCCACAATCTCTACACAAAATCTGCTCAGATCTATGTACAGCGAATGTGCAAGCTCCAGGTGGATCATCCAGATGTCTACTAGTGATTTGAAGAGGGATTCCATGTGGTCAGACGAAGTGATTTCCTGTGGGCTGGCCTGTCAGTAGATCTCGTCATTGAGCAGGTGATTATGAGGAGCTGCTCTCCATGTCAGCTTGTGCTGAAGTCAATAGTGCCATGCAAGAGCTGACAGGGGTGAACCACACCACTGGTGAGCAGAAGGACATGACAGATGCAAGACAAGCACGTGACATGAAGGACACACTCATAGTTCTGAACTATCTCCAAGAAAGACAGCCCTTCTGCTCAGATCCAAGCTTGCACAGTATCTCAACTGGGGTCCATGCACACCCTTCTGTGAATGTTGATAAGGCAAAGGCCATTGGAAACACCATCTTGGCCAGCATGGATGGAAAGACTACTGCTGAGTACACATTCAAGAAGAGGGCTCAGGCAATCACCATGAGTATACACATTTTCAGTGAAGATTGATCGCGAAGCAGTGCAGATCCTCAACCACTTTTCCAGCAACTCACAATTGCTGCAAAATCTTCACAAGACCTGGCATCAGTGTTCAAGTATGAGCTGTGTAGTCATCCTCCAGCGCTGTTTGACACCTCCCTGCTGCTTTGACAGCACCAGAAGCCAGTGCTAGCTGATGCCATCTGGGCACTCCACACACCTGACTTTCAAGGAGTCACTGGCCATGTTCAGTATGTGCTGGATGGTGGAGCACTTTTTCAGCACTTGTTGTTGTGGATCGTGGATCCACATACAAGGACATCTGCCAACTGTACAGTGAGTATGTCACAAGGAAGTATGGACAGGCAGTTGTCGTGTTCAACAGTTATAAGTGTGAGGATTGGTGCATTCCCCGCCACACGCTTCTTGGGGTGCTGTGATGATTGGTCCGTTGCCTAACGCACACTTCTAGGTCAAGTATCAATTACCATCACGCACCTGATGTGTGTTCTAATCAGCGCTCCAGGGGCTTTATATACCTGGACCTTCTTTCTATCAATGTCGGGTCGTTCTGGAATACAACTGCATTTGCCTGCTTTTTCCCCGTTGCTGTTCCTGGTCTACTTTCTCTCCAGGACCTTTCTGTGGAGAACCGCTGTTGAGAACCTTGTTCCCCGTTTGGAGCTGCGCCTCGTTTTCCCGCTTTACGCGTTGCGCTTGGGTGAGTGGAACCAAACCCCTCTGGATTATTCTGATTGTGTGTTTTAGAAGAGACACTGAAGATTTCGTTACCCCTCTGGATTATTCTGATTGTGTGTTTTAGAAGAGACACTGACGATTTCGTTACCCCTCTGGATTATTCTGATTGTGTGTTTTAGAAGAGACACTGAAGATTTCGTTACCCCTCTGGATTATTCTGATTGTGTGTTTTAGAAGAGACACTGAAGATTTCGTTTTGTTTGCACTGACTCAGCTAATTGTGTGTTGTGGGGAACACTGAAGACTGTCACTGTCAATTGGTTCTGGACACAGCTAAGGGAGGAGGGAACCACACTGCCTCTGTGTTTCGTTGGACTGTTTCTGATACCTCTCTCTCTCTCCATTTTCCACCTTGAGTAAAAGCTGGGAGTATCTGCAGAGCCGCTACAACGTCACATGCCATTTCCCCACCGCTATCACCAGGAGGATTCTGCAGAGCCGCAGATGACTCTGCCGAAGGCAGTCTCCCTGTTTGTTTGATAATTGTACTTTACCCTTTTTTTGACTCTGTAAATAAATACGCCCTAGTATTTGGCTAACTCTGAACTACCTGTCTGTGCCGTTGCGTTTGAGGTCGGTTACAAACCATAACAATAAGGGCACATCCACAAAAGACATGACACACCGCAGACGAGCAGGTACAGATGCAGCACTGGAAATTCAAACCACTCCCACCGGCACCAAGCTTGGTGACGCTGGTTCAGGCTTATGTTAGGCGAGTTGACGCGAGGTGATGCAGCACTGCCTGGTTCAACCAGTAGGGAGAGTCGAGTTACACAGTGGAGAGAGGGATAACTGATCACGCTCGACATGAGGTGAACTATCGTTATATATATCATAATACATTTTAAATGGAAAATAAAAAATACTAGGTAGCACTTTATAATAACACCCTATTATAATACATTTATAAGGTATTTGTAGGTAATGAACTAATCATGAACAAACCATTTATATACATTCTTAAATGATTATTAAATCATTTATAACTATATTTGTATAACATTTACAGATTAGTTCTACATTATTTATAACTCATTATCAACATTGTTTGTACTTGATTTGTTCATCATTAAATAATGTTGTTTAATGTGTAGTAACACATTTGTAGATGCTTTGAAAAATGGATATGAAAAAATGACTATACTGTATCTCCATTTATTTTTCATGTTCAACAAATGATTTGTTAAGACATTCATAAAACATCTATAAATCATTTGCAGATGCTATTGTGTGCCCTAATCTGAAGTGAAGCCTATTCATCATTAACAAATGTCTAATACAGTTAATTATTTGTTTACTTTTTCATCACATGTTACAAATGTTGTAGACAGCTTTCGGATACACCCTTCTTTGTGACATCAAACAGTGACAGAATTAGGACTAAAGATAAATGCAATTTTATTAACATATACAATACATGTGCATGACATATAGTGTAACATTGGGGGCACTATAGGACCCAGGAGTACCCTGGCCAGGTATTGAAGAGTATCTAGAGAGGAAGTCTCACGCAAGTGAGACTTGACGTCACGTGTGTTGCCGTCTGTTTTAATGGAAGCACGATACATGCAGAACCAAGTTATCCGTGCTGCTCCTGCCCCAGTATACTGTATTGAGTGGTTAATCAGCTGAGATGTGTATTATTATTAACGTTGAGACAACCACACTTGCTGGCTGGCTGGCCGGCCCGAAACCCCGCCTGCTCTGTCTCTGATTGGCAGACACACAGAACAGAGAGTGGCGGCGAGAGCCGATTCGTTGTTGGATGTTTATAGCTTTCTACTGTACAGTACTGTACCATGCATTCTTCTTCATTGAAAAATAACCAAATATGTCTTTCAGTGAAATGTAAGTGCCTTAGGCCGTGGCATCTTCACTATTTTGGACATTAGGATCTATTTTCCGTCTGTCACTTGCTTTAGTGGTGAGTCGTGAGTTGTACAGTAGCTAACGTCCTCCTGGTTCATACTGTACAGTAGTACTGTATATTTGTCTGTCTCTAAATGTCTTGATTAATTGAACATTCGTTTAAGTACTGTACCTGTGTTATTCAGTACATTACAATTAAACGTCTTCAACTTGAACCTCAGAGCAGATCAGTATCATAATGACTTTAGTTTTATGCCTCCGGCGATAAGATGTTTTCTGAATTCTGTCTTGTTTAATGCAAATGATTGTCAGTACACACTGTCCTTTATAAACAAAATAAACTTAAAACCAATGCAAACTGTTATTGGTACAGTACAGTAATGAATGGTGTGGTATTTTTGATTAACGTGCACAAAATCTCCAACCAACCAACAAACGTATCTTGCGCTCGAACAATAGCAGATGTCTTAGTTGCGAGGATACGGCCGTAATCCAATAGCAGAGAGTGCTATTGGTCGATCCGATAAAAAAGGATTATACAGGCTGATTATACAATTCTATGGTATGACAGAGGATTTGGTTGTATTCCTTATTATGCAGCTTATATTATTATTAAAAATAAAATAATGTACTGTAAGACAATTTATATAAAAACTCTTGGGTGCCTAAAGGTGCTCCCATAGTCGAGCGGACCGTACACGGAGCGGACTCCGCGAAGGTCCGCGTGGACTCAAAGCGTACTCAAAGCGGACTCCAAGTGCGAAGCTCCAATTTTCTAATGCGCGGACGTCCACGCCGCTCACTTGGTGTCACATAAAAGGCTGCTCTGCGTTTTGGTTGACATCGACCTGCATTTAATGTGACGCCGATCTGCATTTTACTCTGAACACTCGCTCCATGCCAAGTGAGAGTAGGGGAGGATCATAGCCACTTATATACTATTCTGAGACTATTCTGAGAAGATAATTCATCTGTATCGCAACCGAGTTACGGATTTTGTCGAGGCAGGTAGCATTATGTCGGGAAAAATGAAATGAAATAAAGAAAAGGGAATTAAAGGAGTTAAAACGAAGTTTAGCCTATTAAATAGTTTTAGAAGCCTATAGCCAATGCCTGCATGCACGTATTTTAACGCTCCGTGGACGACTGGCCGAGGACTGCGAGGAGGGGGAATTGCAACGATGTACAAGCAAAACTTTGACTGTAAACAACTGTCATCGGTCTCATCATGATTAAATGGGTAGGATTGGTCCGGTAAAACGTTGGCAGGTAGATGACGCTAAATTTAGTTTTACTATCGCTAATCGTCACCCATTCCAATTCATATACATTTGGACCATGATGTCTTTTTTCATCATCTGAAGAAACTTGAGATGTTTGAATGGCTTTTCTAAATGAAGTGTGTAAAACTGCCAGTTTTATTTCGAAATATTGGAAACGGAGATAACATAGACTCTTTATTTTGACATTGGATGACGACGACATGACAGTAGTTGAACAGCGTGGAAAAATTGTGTAAACTGGCGCGAGACATGTAGGAAATTGGTCCGCGGAGGTACGCGGAGGTACGCTCGACTATGAAAGCTCAAAGTGTCTGTGCGGACCTCGCAGAGTCCACTCCGCGCACTGTCCGCTCGACCATGGGAGCACCTTAAGACTTTTGCACAGTACTGTGTTTTCTATCCACTTTAGCTAAAAACACACAAACAATTTATATATACACACTCAGCCCTGCTGGTCTCTGACAAGAACAAGTTACAGGTTGAAAAAACCCTCAGCTCGGAACTAGGCAAAATCTGCATATGGCTTGCCGATAACAAACTATCATTACACATGGGCAAAACAGAGTCCATTCTCTTCGGTTCAAATAACAAACTCAGCAAGACAGACGGCTTCTCAGTTACAGTGGGTGACAATATTGTCACAAGGAAAGATGAAATTACCTACCTGGGTTCCATCCTAGAGGCTAATCTTTCCTGTGACAAAATGGCATCCAATGTAATAAAAAAAGTCAACCAACAAACTCGATTCTTGTACCGGATCTCCTCTCTGGAAAAACCAGAATACCCTGAAGACTCTGGCAGGAGCACTCATTCAAGGGTACTACGACTATGCTTGCACCTCATGGTACCAAAGCACCTCAAAGGCACTAAAAACAAAATTACAAACATCTCAAAACAAACTGGTCAGACTACAGCTTGACCATACTCCTAGAACCCACCTCACCCCTGACCACTTTGACAACCTAGGATTGATTGATTGATTGAAAAGTTTATTAACAGATTGCAGAATGGGTACAGTACAGTACAGCTCAATACATACAATTGTTAAGGGGATGCAGACCAGAGAAAGACTTTCGTCTTGTTTACATCAGGGTCCCCCATTTTCAATTCATCATAACATATATGACATACATGACATACAGATAGACAGTACTGCTACATCTATACATTTATGACATATCAGATTTGCAAATACAGTACTGTTTGTGATACAAAAGTGTCCAGAAAAAGAGTGTATATACATTTGGCGTAGAAACTGTACATTGGAGGAGGTTGGGTGGGTGGGGTGGGGTTGGTGAGAGATTTGGGGTGCTTTTTCAATGTATGTGATGTATAGATTGGGGGGAGGTGACCACAGCTAAAACGGTGATTGAAATGTGCATGGAAGACTGTTTGGATATTGTGCATATTGACGGTGGTGGAACCAGTGGTTTCACAGGCACAGGCCGCGTCAGCGAGGGTTTTGTTATGAATTCCTTGGAAGAACATCTGAGATTAGAGTGTACTGTCTCCCAGGGCAGGAGGGAGAGAGGTTCATCTTAATGAAACGTGAGTTTATTAGTGTTAAAGGTTATGCAGTTGTCATGACAACACGTCGCATGACAACCAGAAGGCGGGGCCGTCGTTGCGACGACGAACATCTATGAGTCGAACGGTGTTTCCGGGTGTAAGGCAGACTAGAATCCGACCAACGAACCGGCCTGACCACTATTGGACTGAATAACAAAAGGACGATAGACGAACACACCGAAAGATCATTAGAATAGACTCTTCAAGGACGATACAAATTGATAACATCTGATAACATCTGATTATGAGGTTCTGTTTAGAGCAATAAAACAACGCTTTTCCTCATAAGGTATCTCACGGTGTCGAAGTGTCAAATTCTTACGGAGGTGGAGAATTAGTATGGTTTATGGATTGCACTAACAGGGGAGATAAGGATCTTATCTACCAGTATCGGAGACGTCAGGACCATTAAAAGTACACAACGCAGAGGAATTGGATGGAGGGCCAAACAGACGAAGATGTGATACTGGCCAGTTTGATCAGGATCTTACAGTGGGTTGGGTGAGGGCTGTACATTGGAGGTGGGGGGGGGGGGGGGGGGGGGTTGGGTAGGGGACACACACACATTTTACACTGTACATTGGAATACTGACAACGCCTTACTTGGTCATTTACTGTACAACTGGGTTAGGACATTTGTAGGGGCCAGTTTCTAATTGCAGTCTCACGTAGGTGTTTTTTTAGAGTGTTTTTGAAAGTGGGTAGTGATTCACATTCCTTTACAGCTTTAGGTAGGGCGTTCCACATTGATGTGGCATAATTGCGAAACGTGTTTAGTCCCTTGTTTGAGCCGAATCTGGGTTTTACATGATTTGTGGAGCTCCCTCTGGTGTTGTGATCGTGGTATTCACTGACCTTTGGGAAGTATTTTGACATGTACATGGGTACCTTGGTCGCATAGTGTATCTTGTAGACCAGGCCCATTGCAAGTTGCTGTACTCTGTCGTCTACTCTAAGCCATCCTAGGTTGTCAAAGTGGGCAGGGGTGAGGTGGGTTCTAGGAGTTAGGTCAAGCAGTAGTCTGACTAGCTTGTTTTGAGATGTTTGTAATTTGTTTTTTAGTGCCTTTGAGGTGCTTTGGTACCATGAGGTGCAAGCATAGTCGTAGTACCCTTGAATGAGTGCTCCTGCTAGAGTCTTCAGGGTATTCTTGTTTACCAGAGAGGAGATCCGGTACAAGAATCGCGTTCTTTGGTTGACTTTTTTTATTACATTGGATGCCATTTTGTCACAGGAATGATTAGCCTCTAGGATGGAACCCAGGTAGGTAATTTCATCTTTCCTTGTGATAATATTGTCACCCACTGCAACCGAGAAGCCGTCGGTCTTGCTGAGTTTGTTATTTGAACCGAAGAGAATGGACTCTGTTTTGCCCATGTGTAATGATAGTTTGTTGTCGGCGAGCCATATGCAGATTTTGCCTAGTTCCGAGCTGAGGGCTTTTTCAACCTGTAACTTGTTCTTGTCAGAGACCAGCAGGGCTGAGTCATCCGCAAACAGGAACAAGTTGCAGTCACAAGCTGACGACATGTCATTTGCATAAATTAGGAATAGTAGCGGTCCTAGTATGCTTCCTTGTGGAACACCACAGCTCACTGTGAGGGGGGGGGGTAGGGTACCGTTTACTTCCACCATCTGTTCCCTCCCCTCCAGGTAGGATTGTATCCAGCTCACTGATAAACTATCAAAACCAATTGCTTTTAGCTTGTCAATCAGAATGGTGTGATTGACAGTGTCGAAGGCCTTTTGTAGGTCCAGCATGACCATGCCGCAGTATTTGCCCGCGTCCACCTCTTGTTTGGTGTGGTCGTTCAAGTAGAGAAGGCATGTGTCCGTGGAGTGGGATGTTCTGAAGCCAGATTGGAATTCGTAGATTAGATTTTTTTCCGCGAGGTACTTTTCGATCTGTTCGTATACTATTTTTTCCATGACTTTCGAGATGGATGTAAGGATAGAGTAGAGTAGACGACAGAGTACAGCAACTTGCAATGGGCCTGGTCTACAAGATACACTACATGACCAAGGTACCCATGTACATGTCAAAATACTTCCCAAAGGTCAGTGAATACCACGATCACAACACCAGAGGGAGCTCCACAAATCATGTTAAACCCAGATTCGGCTCAAACAAGGGACTAAACACGTTTCGCAATTATGCCACATCAATGTGGAATGCCCTACCCAAAGCGGTAAAGGAATGTGAATCACTAACCACCAAGAGGTCAGCTGGACTGGAATCAATCAAATGTATCTCATCTATCGTTTTTAACAATATTCCAACGCTTCAAAACACTTGACAGCATGCTCACCTTGGACATGACTCCATTAATAGTCAACCTCTGTATTTACCACCGGTCTTCAGGCTTGAAATCATAATGGTTTTGTGGGATATTTGTAGATATCCTGATGAAGAATGTCTCAGTCAACCGAGGCTTGGATAATAACAAGGTTTATTAACCAAACAGATAGAATTACATAGAGAGAATGGCTGAGGGTTTCCCCCCAGGTGATCAGCTGAATTTACCCAGGTAAGAAGCCCGGATAGATCTCAAGAGGAGATCTATATAGTTAACAGGAGGGGGTGTGGTCCCATTTGATAGGTCAGATGGGGGGGGGGGGGGGGGGGGTACAGGTAATGGGGACACAGGGGAGGGGAGTGTCTTATTCCACAGAGAGGGGGGGGGCACAGGTAAGGGGATATAGGGGAGGGGACTATATTTACATGAGAACATTAGGTATTATACCACAATACTCACTTTTCTTTCTTATAATGTGGGTGAGATTAATGTATAATATACCAGGATTGTTTGGAACAGGTAAAAGTGAAAATAGAAAACAATTAAAATAATGAAAATTTTGGCCAATGTGATGGTTAAACTGGCATAACAGTTTAAAATAGAATTATTTACATACATGATTCATGACATGATCGACTGGACTGCGGTCTGTGTTATTTTGATATCAGAGATGTGGGAATAGATATCACCCTTTTCTTTTATTAATCGCTCAAAATACCCATATCAATGATTGGTCCTCATCTCTGATAACAAACAACAATTAACATAATCATTAGAAGCTATCGCTGTGCAAATATCTTGGCATACCTTCAGTCGTTCATGTCGTGACTGACGGGGAAAAAAACAAAATTGTGTGCATAATTATTAGGAATAGGATTTACACATAAGGCTAATGTGTACAAAAACATTTTAACAACCGTTAACCTGGTGGTTAATAAAACTAACATGATTGATTATGGGAAACTGTTCACAAATATATATATATATTTGCACATTTTATGATGATTCTTGATGAAATTACTTAGGATCCAGTTGTATTTAATCTGAGTTTGAGTGTCACTTTCATCTGTGATTGCCTCAGCTTTGTTGGTCTTTACTTAGAATCAGGCAATTTTCTCCATTTCTTCTCTATAAATGAGGAGATAAAACGTCTTATGCATCGCTTCTGTATGTAATTCTAGTGCATATACTATCAATGGTTCACCATACAGGTGCAAAACAACGTTACATGTCCTCTTCTATGAGAGAATAAAACAACTGATTCTTTCTTGTCTGACAATACAATTTTGTAACCTAAGTAATTCAAATGTGATGTAATACAGTAACACAGTAACATTTAAATAAATACATAATAATGTGGACAATGTGGCGTTCAGAAGTCTCTTGGTCCACAGGTCTCTGATGTGTCTCTTCTTGACGATGCAGTCGGGAATATTCACTGGTCGCCGTTCATTCCCTGTCAAGGGTCACCTGTAGCAGTCAACTATAGTGGTTTTGTAGACTTCTTTTCCTGGAGCCTGCGCTGCTCTCCATCACCACCACACATCCGCCACTGTGCTCACGCTTGGCTCCCATCAGGCCCAGAGACATGGTGGTCAGGGCGTTTTTGAATGTGTTGTGCTGGTTTCGCTGTCCTCTCCTCGTCATTGCGGTACCACTTGATGGAGGGCGAGGGCCCGCCGGTGTAGTGGCTAGTCAGTAGGACGCTCTCTCTCACACGGATGACAATCTTGTCATGGGAATCCACCTTGATGGTCGGGGACTTCAGTTCCCGTTTGCAGGTGATGGGTTTGGTCTGTCGTGGTCTGCAGTGCCGGGGTGGAGGCCGTCAAAAGGTTGATCTCCTCTTCGTCAGTGTCTCCTTGGTCAGTCTCCTTCGTGGTCCCCTGCTCCACTTTCTTGGGGATGTCTGTGGGCTGGGTTGGATGGTTCTCCCACGGTTGTTGTCGTTGCCTCTGGTTGTGTCCGCAGCTCCTTGGCGGCGTCCCTGGTGGTAGTATGCTGTCGTGGGTCGCTCAGGTCGCTGGGTTGTGTTCCTCGTCCTGTCCTCTCACCAATTCGTGATCTGAGGATGATAAAAACTGCCTTAGAAAACTCCTCACATAAATGATTCAACGCCTTTCTGCTACAGAGGAAAATCATTTAGGGTTAATTCAATTTATTGTAAATAAAATCACTTAATTGAAAATAGGAAATGCAAGCCAATTGCATTAGCAGTGATTCCTTGTGTCAAGAAGGTCACATTCACTACAATCTTATCAGATCTTGTATCTAACTAGATCTTACAGCATTAGGCTTTAAATAAAATTTGTAAATGAATGGCCAAAGTCTTGAATCAGATAAAATAGTCTGTGGTGTTAAATTGAAGTTGATCTTACCTCAGGATGCGTTGGGTGTACCTCAGGATACTTACCTCGCCACGCCTTCTCTGGCGTTCTTCATGTCTCAGTGTGGCTCGTCATAATTTAGCATGGGGAAAAAAACATAAAATCTAGGCAGCCAGTTAATTTTGCATGAAAAACAATCATTCGTTTTGTCATCTAACCCTAACTAACCTTACTGTCATGCATTTGTCCTAATAAACTAACCTACACTGTAGCACTCAACACTTTGATGACCATTGTTACTCAGCTGATAGAGTTGTGCTCTTTTTGATGTCCTGTCATACAGAACCTGTGAGTAGCTTTTGGATAAAAGTGTCAGCTAAATGATCAATGTATGTGTATACCTTGTACATTTAGATAATTGTGCTTCAATTTGTGGTTGATATTTTGCAGTCATGGAAATGTATTAGTTGTTAAAAGAATAGTCATGCATGTTATTGGTTATAAACAGAGAATAGAAGGAGGAGATTGTAAGTAAAGTTGTTTTCATCATTAATCTTTCATCTCGGGCACTTCTCTAATTCATGTGCCTCTTGAAAAGAGATGATGAAAACGACTGGTTAGTTATTGTTAGTATGGGAATTAGGTAGATTTTCATGACTGCAACATCATCACCTGTGTTTATACTATACTAAGTTGAGTCTCTAGGTGTGGTCAGAGTCCTCTCTAGGCATTTGCATTGTCTTTCAGCTCCACATCGTCCTCAGCTGATTTTCGTGTTCAAATGTAGATTATTTTGGGGTCTCAATTTAAATGATTGTAGCTGGTCTCACTTTGTGCTTTGTCTGTGTTCAGATGCAAATCACTGGAGTTTCAGCTTTTGTGATACAATGTGTTTACACCCATTCTGCATCTTGACCCAGAGCCAGATCTCTTGGTTGTCTGTAAATACAAACACATGTTAATTTCCCACTCTTTTCTTTTATTCTGGGTGAATCCTCTTTGACTGTCTGTGTGCTCAACAAACATTAGCTAGTCCTTCTCTATTTCATCATCTCACTCAATGTTACTGTGGAAAAAGAGGAGGCATGATTTTGGCCTCATTTAAACATTATCTGCATTTATTCATTATCTCTAAAGAAAGGTTGTTATTCTTTCTTTACCTTTTTAGATCAATTCTATCCAATTGATTAGAATCCTATTTAAAACTAGCTTTGGTCAATCGATTGTCTCTCAGCTCTGCACTGTCTCTCGGTTGACATGCAAATTGTTGGATTTTCTGTCTTTTGTGATACAATTTGGGTGTAGTCATGCACTGTTTTGCATCTCGCCTCAGAGCCAGATCTGTAAATACAAACACATGTTAATTTTCCACTCTTTTCTAAGACCATCTGAGTGGGTTCTCCTTGATTGTCTGTGAGCTTAACAAAACATCAGCTATTTCTCATCCATCCCGTCCTAGGATGTAATGATAGTGTTATCATTTATCAATCATATCGCATATGTACACAAGCATCATATGAATGTGGAACCACACATTTTGAATCATGTTTAAAATGTCTTACAATGGAAAGGGCTAGTTATCTTTCATTGGTTCTTTAGATAAACACATTAACTCAAGTGAATATAACCTAAACATCTTACTTTTAAACATGATCTATGTTGTTTGTGCCCAAGTTTGTACTTTGCTGTAACTGAGATGATAGTTGTGTATATGTACAGTTTCTACGTCAAATGACTCCCTTTTCTTGACTCCTTTTGTATCACAAACAGTACTGAATTTGCAAATCTGGTATGTCATAAATGTACAGATGTAGCAGTACTGACTATCTGTATGTCATGTATGTCATAATATGTACTGATAAATTGAAAATGGGGGACCCTGATGTAAACAAATCTGGTATTGAAAATGGGGGACCCTGATGTAAACAAGACTAAAGTCTCTCTCTGGTCTGCATCCCCTTAACAATTGTGTGTTGAGCTGTGCTGTATTGTACCTATTCTGCAATCTGTTAATAAAGTTTTCAATCAATCAATCAAAGCATCTATATTTATGATTTTCATACTCACCGGGGAAAGCTGTTTGTGTTGACGTTGGTTCCTGAGGCTGTAGCACGTTACGTGTCGTTAATGCAATGTTCGGTTCGTTTCTCCGGTGGTCTGGGATAATGCAATCCTGGAAACACTCTTCTGCATCTCGCCACCGCAACTCAACACTTTCTAATAGCAGCGCGCACATACATATACAAATAAAACATATACTGCACGTGGATTTCATATACCTTCGGCCTTGGGCATATTAAACTTTACGTTTGCCTATGGATAGTTTAATATAAAATCATAACTTAACGGCGCGCATAGCGTCACGTCATTGCTCCATGCGACGTTCGTGTGTTCTCATTCGCCTCGGAAATAACGCTTTGCAATTCATACAGTATTTTTCCCACGAGCTCTCAATAGCCTGGAATTCCTATACCAGCGTTTTGTTACCGAATGAACGCGCCTGTGCATATGTGAAACGTAAACAAACTGAAACGATAAAACTATACTTCCCCAAATGGTTGTTCCCGTGGGCCGGTTTTGCTGATTCCGGAATTACTATCCTAGTTTGTTCCCGTGAACTGCACTTTAATGTTATTCTTTGTATAACGGTAACTCGTCTCTCAATGCTCGTCGCGCTATCCGCAGCCGGTTCTTGGCTCAATAAAGCAACGCGACGGGTCCTATAATACTTGTGCACATACAAACGAGACTTAAACAGACAAACAAACATTAATACATATAAGTTAACGTGTGTATATATCTGATTGTATTGGATCGCTGTTTGTTTAATCGCCCAGCACCCTGCTGCGATAAGGCATTTATCCCTTGATATATAACTATACATCGTTATTAAAGTCATAACGACCGAACCTGACTTCGAAATTTACCAGCGATATATTAGATTATATATACCTTTTAATCATACTCTCGGTCTCTTTTACTCGCGACTAATGTCCTGTTTAATGTACTTTCCGCGACTGATGTCCCGTTTAATGTACATTTACGTACTCCCGGGACATTGCGTCATGTACTACTAAGACATCGCGTGATCATCTTCCCGCTATCTGTATTGATCAATTGGTTAATTTAATCCAAAATACATCGTTTTCAGGAATGGAAGAGATTGTGGGCTTAGTTTGAGGTTGAAACAATGAATATTATGACGCTACTCTGGTAATTTCTAATTATGATTCCATCAGCTTCTCGGTCCTACTTCCCGCCTCTTTGCAAAGGAATCACAGAACGTTTTTAACAGAGTAGCGTTTTCCAAGGATATCACATCATAATAAGCTCACGTATCTTCTTTTGTTGCCTATATTTTTAGTCTGCATCAGCTAGACTAGGGGTAGCAATCCAACAACCTGTACTGTGTGCCTTAGCTTTTGGTCGGCTCCGACTCGACCTGGAATAGCACTTCAACCTTTGTGCCTAAACTTTTGGGACTAGCACATATAACCCATCCTTTCAGAACCGCCTGATAAGGACCCAGGTGCACGCGCGCCCTGGTAACGATTCTCAATACAGATCAGATATATTAATGCACATTATTCTTACTCAGCCATGATCTCAATATTTGACAACATTCTGTAATATTCACCTGGCACAGAGAAAAGCGGGAAGGTTTTAATTCCTTTCCATACATTTTTGGTCGACCATCCTATTATACTCACTTTTCTCTGTATAGTTGAAACAACACAGCACGCCGGGAGGACGCAAGAGTCCGTCATCCTGTTCGTGACGCCAATTGTGGGATATTTGTAGATATCCTGATGAAGAATGTCTCAGTCAACCGAGGCTTGGATAATAACAAGGTTTATTAACCAAACAGATAGAATTACATAGAGAGAATGGCTGAGGGTTTCCCCCCAGGTGATCAGCTGAATTTACCCAGGTAAGAAGCCCGGATAGATCTCAAGAGGAGATCTATATAGTTAACAGGAGGGGGTGTGGTCCCATTTGATAGGTCAGATGGGGGGGGGGGGGGTACAGGTAATGGGGTCACAGGGGAGGGGAGTGTCTTATTCCACAGAGAGGGGGGGGGCACAGGTAAGGGGATATAGGGGAGGGGACTATATTTACATGAGAACATTAGGTATTATACCACAGTTTATTGAGATGGCCTTGGTTAACACTTTCCGCGCCACACCTGCAAACGACGAGAGGGCCTACCTGGAGGAAGTCAAGGTTCTAGAGGGATGGTGTCAAGAGAACAGCCTCTCCCTGAACGTCAGCAAAACAAAGGAGATGATTGTGGACTTTAGGAGGTCGGGGGTCAGGGACTACAGCCCCCTCAGCATCGACGGGGCACCGGTTGAGAGAGTGAACAGTTTTAAGTACCTCGGAGTCCACATATCCGAGGACTTGACATGGACCTCACACATTGACAGTGTTGTGAAGAAGGCACGGCAACGCCTCTACTTCCTCAGACACCTAAGGAAGTTCCAAGTCAGTCAGAAGATCCTTAAGAACTTCTACTCATGCACAATAGAGAGCATACTGACTGGCAATATCACCTCCTGGTTTGGGAATAGCACCGCACAAGACCGTAGCAGACTACAGAGAGTGGCCCGCTCAGCCGAACGCACAATTGTAGGGGGGCTTCCCACTCTCCAGGGCATTTACAACAAGCGGTGCATGGGCAAGGCTAAGAGAATTATCAAAGACTCGAGCCACCCAAACAACTGCCTCTTTGAACTGCTGTGGTCAGGCAAGCGATACAGGAGTCTCATGGCAAGCACAGAAAGACTCAGAAGAAGCTTCTATCCCCAGGCCATCAGGATGCTCAACGAACAATAACACTATGTAACAACCATCAAATGCACTCACAGCACACACATCCACACGCACACACTCACTTTAAACATACAACTCACTGCAGCACCCACTTTAACCAATTTAGTACACCTAAGCACACTTTATATTTATCGGTAAAGAATTTGCACTAGAACCCATACCTCATTACACCTTACTGTAAATTATATTGTACCTAAATTGTACCTCATCCCACTTCTGCTTTGCACTGTATAGTATATTGTATGGTAACTCAGGCCCCGTTTAGACGAGCGTTTTGTGAACAGAAACCGCAAAAGTCATCTTGCGGTTTCACTTTTAATTTTACGTTTAGACAAGCGTTTTGGGGTGAAATTCTCCGTGCAGACGACGCTGTAACGACGGAGACCCGCTGTCACACGATTGGCTCATATGTCACATGACGTGCTGTGAAGACCCGCCCTACTCTGCCTCTGATTCGCAGACTGTGGATGGGGAATGTGATTGCACCAAAGCAGAGTCACTCACAGACAGTGGGTCCACGCACGCCGCGGCGGGACAGATTCTTGTGTATTTAACCCTTTCACTGCCACACGACAGCCGGTTGTGTGATAGTAAAGGGGTAACCTTCTGTCGTGTGGCAGTGAAAGGGTTAAAAGTACTGCCAATGTAGCCTTCAGGTGATCTCCGTTGATATAAGTCAGACATACTTGCTTTGTTTACGTCTCGGCTACTGGCGCATACCTGCTACCTGTGACGTAAGCAGTACGCGCGACCAGAGCCGTGACAACCATTTCGTCATCGTTTTATCAGATTTATACGTTTTAACAGTTTAGACGAGAGCCCAAAGCTTTTGCGTTTCTAGGAATTCCACCCTGGAAGGTAGTCTCACTTTTTTGCGGTTTCACCCCGTAAAAACGCTGTTTCCGTATAAACGAAAGGCACATCTGTAAAAATATTTTTGCGGATTCACCTGCTAGCGTTTCCGTCTAAACGGGGCCTCAGTTACTTCTACTCTACATAGAGCATTGTATATATGTATATACTGAACATTTTTGTCTACGTACTTGACTTCTATTTTATACTTGCTATACTTATTTTATTATCTATTTTTGCCTAGCACAGTCTCTGGAGCGAAACAGAAAGAAGCATTTTGTATAAAAGTATTCTGTACTTCTGTATGACAACTAATAAAGAAACTTGAACTTGAACTTGAAACTCTGTGTCTTGAGCTGTGCGTCGATTATATTGGTCCGGGCTGACTTTTCCATGTTGGGTAAGGGCCCGCGTCCACTTGGCGCATATTTCTAGCTGAAACATGCTGGGAGTGCGCCGGCAGAGCTGGCATGAAGCGCATCTTGTAGATGACAGAAAGAAATCTACAGCCATGCCACGGTTTTGCACATATTATAGCATATTTGAATAACTTTATTGTATATTAATTATATATATAGTTATTGCCTGACACCACAGTTCGCCCTTTGCTTTTTATTAGCTTTTTAGTAGTGTATTCGTGTAGTTATTATTATTAGTTTTGTCGCGAATCTCAATGGTCTGTGGGAGACAGCCAGACAGGCAGGCAGCTCCGGTGTCAGGTTACAAACAGAGTGGTAGATATGAATGGCTGTGATTGGTTGTCTGAAAATGAGCTCAGCGCCTCGCTCTGAAAGTTGAGAAAGTTTCAACTTTCGGCCGCACAAAAAAGCTGAGAAAAGAAGCCGACGGCAGCGCACTTCCTAGAAGCGGCCGCATGCGGCCGCATGCGCTCCCTCCCCGATCGGCTTGAGGAGCGTCAAATGCTCCAGATGGATGATGTATGGTGGATTATGTTGGCGACACGATCAACACCAATACTGGGACTTGCGATCAGATAATTGGAATATTCTTTTTGGGGCAGATCCTAGTTAAGGTAAGGGCTATATGATATAAATATTGCGTTGATCAAAGCATGCCTTCATTGTGATCCGAGCGTATGTGTGTAACGCTAGTCCATAACGTATTCCGTTGGTGACGATCAAAGCATAAAAAAATTACCCCCCCCCCCCCCAACCCTTTCATGCATTCAAGATGGAACATAATACCTATCATATGCATTTGATTTTTTTTATTGTAGCATGTGTAGGGACGGAACATCAATGCATTTAGTATAATACACGTTGGGGGCTATTACCAGCCTCCCATGAATTACCCTAAAACCATACTTATATTCACCACAGGAATGTATGGATGAATTTTTTTTTCTTCTTTTTCACATATTGAACGATAGATACTCGATGTCAATTGGGCAATAGTATTGTATCCATAGCTATAATATATAATATAGTTATAGCCCTGTGTTACGACCAAGCCTATGTGACTTGCCCTAACGTCTCAATTGTCACAGGAGTATGGCTCGTTTACCCCGGTAGGCCTTGGTTGTAGCCAGTGGTGCGACCACGCTGTCCCACTTTTCTGAGCAGAAGTACGTGCACGGATGTGCACACGCGTGCACACAAAAATGCGTTCACAACTTTCACTCGACTCGTCGTCCGTATTTAAGTACCGGTACTCAGCTATCACCTAGTCTTTGCATAAGAATAGCACAGCAATAGCATAACAAAGAACGAGAAGTGCAAAACCTAAATACAAGCCCTGTACCAATTGGTGGGGGTTTGCTTGAGCTGTGGAACCAAATGGTCCCGCCTGGAAGGATGAGATATTTCTTAGATAGTTGTGCTTCAGAAGGAAACTTAAGTTACATTGTTAATTTAGTTTGTATTTACTTTTCTAGTTTAAGTTAATTCAATTAAAGAAATTGTAACTACAATATTGTATCTACAATTACATTTAAAACATTGTTTGTTTTTCAACCATATCTGTTGACAATATAATTTCTTTATATATTGAAGGCTACATCCTGCTACGTTTTTCAGCTTCTCGGTCTATTTCAAGGCAATATTTACAAAAACTAAACTAAAACTAGTAATTTCCTATACAAACATGTTTCCTACTATTTATGCATAATAATCATCTGTTCTATGCGCACGCAAGGGAACATGTATGTGCGCATGCACGTGGCGTCATTTAAACAGCGTACAGGCACTTCTGATATTACGATCGGACAAGTTTTACCAAAAATAACAATATTTATTTAAAACAACCATCTAAGTGACAAAAAGAATGGATAGCTGGGTGCTCCAGCTTCCATGGTTTAGGATATAAGTAACAAAAATAGCACATGGACAAAAATATAACAAAGAGCAAAATGGTGAGAGCACAAGGTGAGAGCTGGTAAGCGACTCTGGAGAGAGCTGCAGACTGCACTCTGGTCTGCTTTCATAGGGCGTGGTGCCTCATCACCACAACTGTGTTCAATTATAAGGGCGGCCATGTTAAATACAAGAAAAAACTGAAAGAAACAGTGTGTCAATCACAAACCACCAATTAGTGACACCACACTTAAACCACAATGTGAATATACACCACAGACAGTAAGCATTCCCTCCACCATGTGAAAGTAACACATAACACCCTGCAAACACCGCCACGTATTCCTATACTTTAAAGCGTTGGCCTTTCAACCACACAGTACACAGCGCCCTCTGGCGCTGAATGAGTTAAAAGACCATACCTGTCTAATTTTGACTTCTTGTCATTACCGGAGATTGCCCCTGTTTTTAACTAATTCTATGTTTGTTAGGCGTATACAGTGTTTGTTTTAGCTGATATCAGCTTTCCTTACTAAACACCATTTACACTGCCATTGATGTTGAATAGGGGTAGAAAACACTCCCACAAGTCTTGACGGTTGTTTGAAAGTTGCTAGGCATATGTAATTCATCCTTTTGAGTTATTTAACTTTAGCTAACACTCTACTACAAGCCCTGAAAGATTTCGGTCATAATCAGCCAGTATCACCTCGTCACCTGTGTTCGTGAAGTTTCTGCGTTGTGTTTATCTCTTACTCCGAAGTCGACCTTCTGTTTCATCCCCGTTAATGCAATCCGTAATCAGAAGAATTCGACACTGGCAAACGTGGTACCTTTCTTGGAAAAACGTTGTTTATTCCATAAACAAAGCCCCGTACCAGATGTAACCAATTCTGTAATGTCCTTGAACAGTCTTAATTCATTCTTCTCCACCGTCTCTTATGCTATTAGTCCAATGGTTCTGGGCCTCGTCGTCAGCCAAAACCTCCCCTGTTAGCCGAAACTAGCGATGATGTGGCATATTCCCTTCCCCCACCCAGCGAGGGTGAGGAGGGATCTCAAAGTCTCTGATCAGCGCGTCTGCTCGATTCAACGTTGTGTCTTAATCTAACTTACCCCGGAAGGAACTCACATCTCATAACGTCTCCCCCTAGCAACGGGCCCCGCCCCCTCTTCTCGTTACTACGTGACACGCTACCATGGCAATGGCTGGTTACCTTTAACACACTAACGTCCTCTTCTATCGATGTCGAACTCTTCCCGTAGCTCTCTGACCAAACCTCCCCCACCAGTGGCCTGTTATCTCCTCTGTTGAACAACTCGGACGACGACGACCTTGGCACTCACACACCCTTCTTGCTGCTCTCTACCGTGGAAACACACACTGGCTGCCGGCTACTTTTAAGATCTATAGATCTGTCTGAGTAGATCCTGTCATCTACAGATATTTACATTATATACACATTGAAAAACAAGGATTCCTTCAATCTGCACGTCAAACTTCTGCATTCAGTTGGATGTACTTGTTATTAACTCTAATGTGAATAGCTAGTAGTAGAGCAATACAGTAACATTAGTTAAAATAAATTATACAGTGTTTTTCACACTGGTAAATTACTTGTGCCTAGCGACTTTTCATGGAGCATATTTTCAAACCTTTTCAACATCAGAGTGAAAGGTAGGCTGAGATCTACCAAAACATGCACATTATACACCTATGCACACAACATTTGTTAAATGTTGGGGGGGACAATCTCTGGCAATGGCCAGAAGTCAACATTTTACTGGTATGGTCCTTTAACCTGTATGGCTTAAATCAGTGACATGCTCTTCTTACCATTTAGTCACCATCTGTGCCCAGTTGACTACTATACTACTATGCACTCAGAGTGAAGCACTCAAGTTCGGCACTGCTAGACCAACAATCCCACTTACCCTTAGCTGCCAGAGGTGTACCCCTCCTGTTCACTTGTTGTACACAATTTCTAAGTAATTTTGGATAAACGTGTCAGCTAAATGACTAAATAATGTATTTATCTTATTAAAAAACAACAACAAAACAACAACAAAAACAACAACTGGTGGGCGTTCTCACTGAAAACAACTTGAGCTGTATTGCTTATCTTTGTAAATCACCAAATTATTTTTTTTTTTTATCTACTTTTTCTCCCCATTTTCTATTTTTCTCCCATCCCAATTTCGTATTATCCAATTCTACCCTCCCCTGTCTCGAACGTTGTTAGACCATGCCTCCCACTGGTCGGCTGCAATGTGGACCAAGCCTTGCATCACGTGTCCCCTCCGGTACACGAGGAGGCAGCTGTCGCATCTTTTCACCTGTACAGCGCGATCTCTCAGCGGCGAAGAGTAACGCGTAGGAGGCTCACGCTGCCGCCGTTGCTTCCTGATTCTGCTGTACAGGCGCACCAACCGACCTGTAGCAGTCGCTGTCCACAACGTGCGATCCCCACCCACCGGTTTCCCCAACCCCTAATACTGCCAATTGTATTAGTATGAACGACCAGCTAAGCCGGAAGCAACACAGATAGTTGGACTCGAACCCAGCATCTCCTGCGTTAGTGGCGAGCGCCTTGCCCACTGCGCCACTTAGCCACGTAAATCACCAAATTCTGTCTTCATTTCAGTTGTAGCGATTGTGAAACCAGCTGATATCTAAACCTGGTCTCTTTAATTCCCATTGTGCCTGTCTAACCTCCCTCCGTGAGACATTCTGACTGGTTTTCCTCCTACCTCACAGACAGACACCAATTCATCTCCCTCTCCGGCCACACCTCTTCCACCTCCCCAGTCACACAGGGGGTCCCCCAAGGCTCAGTCCTCGGCCCCCTGCTCTTCATCTGCTACATTCTCCCCCTTGGTCACATCATCCGTAAATACCACCTCAACTTCCACTGCTACGCTGATGACACCCAAATCTACAGCAATACACAATCCCCCCACAGCCCACCCCTCAGTCACATTGAATCCTGCATTGCTGAACTCCAAACCTGGATGACTCACAACTTTCTCAAATTAAACAGCGACAAAACGCTTCACTATCGGCACAAAAACCACCCTCAGCAGATCCGGACCCATCACACTCACCATCAATGACTCCACCATCACCCCATCCCCCCTAGTCCGAAACCTTGGTGTCTTCCTTGACCCCACCCTCTCATTTGACCCCCACGTCCGCTACATTGTCAAAAGCTCTTACTTCCACCTCCGCAACATTGCTAAAATTCGTCACTGCCTCTCCCCCCCGCCACTGAATCCCTCATACACGCCTTCATCTGCTCCCGCCTAGACTACTGCAACTCCCTCCTCACTGGCATCACCTCCCGCTCCCTTCACAAACTGCAGATGGTCCAAAACTCCGGTCCCGTGAACACATCACCCCTGTCCTTCACTCTCTCCACTGGCTCCCGATCAAACAACGCATAAACGTCAAAACACTACTCCTCACCTTCAAAGCCCTCCATAGCCTGCCCCCCCCCCCCCTACCTGACTGATCTCCTTCTCCCCTACCACCCCACCCATTCCCTCCGGTCCTCCTCCACTGCCTCCCTCACTGTCCCGACATCCAAACTAAAAAACTTTGGTGATCGGGCCTTCTCTCGCACTGCACCCGACTATGGAACTCCCTCCCTCAGAGACTCCCCTACACTCTCCACCTTCAAATCTCGCCTCAAAACCCACCTGTTCTTCCTAGCCTTCAACCCCCCCCCCAGCCATAACCCCCCCCCCCCCTCCAACCCGATTGATCCTATCGCTTTGTCTTTTTTGTGTTATCTCATGCTGCTTTCCCCTATTTCCCCCATAGTCTCATGTTCCTTTTCTGTTTCTTTGTTTTTACTATGTTCCTATAACTACTGTCAGCGACTTCGGGTCATTGAGAAGCGCTATATAAATAAAATGAATTATTATTATTATTATTATTCTGTTTACATAGCATCATCATAGAGACATGTAGTTGGGTCATCTGTGGCACTTCCGTGACCGTGGACAGGGACGTGCACAGGACTTTAGAGGGGCAGGTGCTCAAAGGCTGAAAAGGGCACTAAACCTGTGTGTTTTAACCTGAGCCCGATTTTTAAGGGCCCTTTTTGGGGCGGGGGGCCCCCCTTTTTATGCTTTTTGGGGGGTTTTGGTGATCAAATATTGAATATTGAACTATAATAATCAGTGCAGGAGCTCACTTATCCTTGAAAGACACTTTCATCACTGACTTAAAAGCGGCACGTGGTGGCACGGCGGTGTAGTGGTTAACACTGTCGCCTCACAGCAAGAAGGTCCAGGGTTCGATTCCCGCTTGGGGACCAGGTTTCCATGATGCCAGGTACCCAGGTGGGGTATCTCCTTTCTGTGTAGAGTTTGCATGTTCTCCCCGTGCTCGCAAGGGTTTCCCCCCGATAAGATAAACCCAATGGAAAAACATGCACAACAGATCGCTAACGCTGTGGCTTCCTTGACGAAGACGGGCAGGAGCACTTGGATTGGTCCCCTGGCGCGGCTCTCGTTGATGCCTGTCTTCTCCCGGCTGCCCTTGGGGGGAAGGACGACGGGATGGGTTAATCGCAGAGACGAATCGCATCGGCGATCCTACAGAGACAATGCATGCGTGTGTGTTCCGGTGTGTGTGTGTGTGTTGAGGATAATTGCATGCCAATTAAAGACCTCTGAGCAGGTCCTGCATTATTATTATTATTATAAAGGCCCATACATCTCCATAAATGTTCAGGGGGGAGGGAATAAGTGCTTACCCTACAGACCCCAAGAAGTGCTGTATATTCTGTATTGTTTAATATAAATGCATTTTTTATTCCAATCCCGATTTGTATTTGAGATTCCCAAATCCCATCGGACTTGACTTCTTCGTGTCCCTCAGTGAGTGTAATACCAGCATTCAACTGTATGCGCCACAGCGGTTTCTATCATCATCGTCATCACCACCCACGCTATGCATAAAATATATAGGTCCGCGGAGAGGCACGCTGAGGAGGCCGTGCAAACTGCAATGGAATATGGGTCATCTCTCTTTCTTTACCTAATATTTTTATTCTGATTTCAGTTGGAAGGGCAGTCTATATGCGTAACGGTAAAAAAAAATGGCACTTTTTTATGAGGCTCAAAAGGGCAGGTGCTCAAGCACCCCTTGGGCTCAATGTGTGCACGTGCCTGACCGTGGAGAGCGAAGGTCTGTTTCTCAATGGATTTGTCATCTAGGAGAGTTAGTAAACAAATTTAGCCGGGGTGTATCTTTTAAAAAGGCGGGGACAATTTGTGAGAGACCAAAATCCAAAATGGCTGCTGTGGAAATTAACTTTTTAATGGTTTGACCTACAATGATGCACAATACATGGTTTCAGAGCTTATTTTGGTCAAGGAATACATATTTGGTGTGCTTATATAATGATTAGACCTATTGTTGACCATCAAATGCAAGATGGGTGGCAATTTTTAGCTCCAAACGGGATTTATTTTTAAAATAGTCGCGGAGCCTTCATATTAGGCTCTAATGAAAGCTCTGCTCATGATGAGTTGAATAATATACAGTATAAGTACACAGAAGTAATCTTTTAGGTCAATAAAGTCAATGTTTGTGTGTAAACAACAGTTGCTGATTTGCGGTTTTCCATTAAATAGGGTAGGCTACTGAGAATATGGTGTCAGTTTATCCCATCACATTTTCATAATGAACCAAAAATAATTTTGCACTATAGCCTAACATAAAATAGTATTCTGTATGCAAAGCTAGCAAGGTTAGTTGCTTGAGCTGAATAAAGGTCAACTCAAAACAAACAATAAAATTCACTTTGATTCAAATGAAAACAGAATCGTAGGCTACTAAATTTCATCAACACACAGTAAAGGGAACTTGACTGCACTTTTGCTGCACAAGGGCAGCAAATTAGACCCAGGCAACTACCGCCCTGTTTCTATCCTTACATCCATCTCGAAAGTCATGGAAAAAATTGTATACGAACAGGTCGAAAAGTATCTTGCGGATAAAAATCGAATCTACGAATTCCAATCTGGCTTCAGAACATCCCACTTCACTGACACATGCCTTCTCTATTTGAACGACCACATCAAGCAAGAGGTGGACGCGGGCAAATACTGCGGCATGGTCATGCTAGACCTACAAAAGGCCTTCGACACTGTCAATCACACCATTCTGATTGACAAGCTAAAAGCAATTGGTTTTGATTTATCAGTGAGCTGGATACAATCCTACCTGGAGGGGAGAGAACAGATGGTGGAGGTAAACGGTACCCTATCCCCCCCCCCTCACAGTGAACTGTGGTGTTCCACAAGGAAGCATACTAGGACCACTACTGTTCCTAATTTATGCAAATGACATGTCGTCAGCTTGTGACTGCAACTTGTTCCTGTTTGCGGACGACTCAGCCCTGCTGGTATGACGAACCAGAGGTTTATCACATAAAGGGAGTCATCACACGTGATAACAATTTAACAAAGAGTTTATTTAATCCTATCTAAACAAATAATAATCGAATTAAACAACAAAGGTATATATCAGAATTGACAGAGGTTCCAAGTTGGTTCCCTTGGTGGCTGGTACAACCTGTCCTGTTTGATGGGGTAAGCAGATGGGAGAAGCAGATGGGAGAAGCAGATGGGAGAAGCAGACAGAAGGGATTAGACAGGGGAACATATATACTGGTTGTGCAGGCAGCTCTCTGCACTGCACAGGTGCTTCAAATTGGGGTAACGACCTACCCACTCCACCCTGCTCTTTGAGTCAGAAGACTCCCCATTTGCAGGTGAAGTGGGGGTCGTCACACCCTCCCCCTAAAGATAAGGGTTCTACCCTAATAACAAATCACACTTTTATTTACAAACAAGCTAACCCAAAACCCAAATGTAACAATAATACTTTTGTTTGTTATAATACTTTTTCCCAAATTCAAATAAAAGAACATAGGTTTACCCTTCACCGATTCCCCCCACCATCCTGCCTCCGCTCTCAGCAACATAGGGCCCTAGGAAGCAGTCTAAGAGAACAGGAGACAGTAGGGAGTGGGGAACAGACAAACCAGGCAAAACAAGAGTTGCACACCAGAGGAGCACACACAAATACAAATTTCAAAACACAAAAGTCTACAATCAAACACACGGGCCAAAAAGGGATATTTTTATCTACAGAGCTAAATGGTGTTTCCAACCAAACTATCATGGATACCCCACATAGGGAATTCTACATTCTACATTGCAGCTTGTGACTGCAACTTGTTCCTGTTTGCGGACGACTCAGCCCTGCTGGTCTCTGACAAGAACAAGTTACAGGTTGAAAAAACCCTCAGCTCGGAACTAGGCAGAATCTGCATATGGCTCGCTGATAACAAACTATCATTACACATGGGCAAAACAGAGTCCATTCTCTTCGGTTCAAATAACAAACTCAGCAAGACCGACGGCTTCTCAGTTACAGTGGGTGACAATATTGTCACAAGGAAAGATGAAATTACCTACCTGGGTTCCATCCTAGAGGCTAATCTCTCCTGTGACAAAATGGCATCCAATGTAATAAAAAAAGTCAACCAACGAACTCGATTCTTGTACCGGATCTCCTCTCTGGTAAACAAGAATACCCTGAAGACTCTGGCAGGAGCACTCATTCAGGGGTACTACGACTATGCTTGCACCTCATGGTACCAAAGCACCTCAAAGGCACTAAAAACCAAATTACAAACATCTCAAAACAAACTAGTCAGACTACTGCTTGACCTGACTCCTAGAACCCACCTCACCCCTGCACACTTTGCCAACCTAGGATGGCTTAGAGTAGACGACAGAGTACAGCAACTTGCAATGGGCCTGGTCTACAAGATACACTACACGACCAAGGTACCCATGTACATGTCAAAATACTTCCCAAAGGTCAGTGAATACCACGATCACAACACCAGAGGGAGCTCCACAAATCATGTAAAACCCAGATTCGGCTCAAACAAGGGACTAAACGCGTTTCGCAATTATGCCACATCAATGTGGAACGCCCTACCCAAAGCTGTAAAGGAATGTGAATCACTACCCACCTTACCTACGGGAGACTGCAATTCGAAACTGGCCCCTACAAATGTCCTAACCCAGTTGTACAATAAAGACCAAGCATATCCATCAGGGTATAACAGGCCCTGAGCCTGATTAAGCTAAGTACAAGGCGGGCTGGTTATCCGACTCTCCCAGATAACACTACCGTTACCACGCGCCTACCATAACTTTTTGTTCCAACAGAACGGTAATGCTCAAGGTTTATATCCGCTGTATTATCTCAACGACGGGTATGCATATTGCCTTTTTTCAAGTTTCACTCAGACGAGCTGTGTTTTAACGTATCTGCTTTTTATCGTCTGCACATTGAACTTCGCATTGAACTTCGCATAGATTTCTTCTCTCTGTTGAGTGAAGTGGGTTCCTTTTTCAAAATTGTTACAATATACCTTACAAGTTTTTGGTATGGTTAAGTTACATAATGTTGTTGTGTTTGTTATGCTTGGTCATAGTGGCCAACTGATGTTTGATCGATATCGGACACGTTTTCTGATGGGGGGGAGGGGGGAGGGAATGGGGGGGTGCGTTGCTTTTTGTTTTTCTTTTCATTCGACTCGCTCTATTTTATTTTTGTTTTCACGCTCATGATCGGAACTCAATAGGACCTTAACGAGTGGATATGTGTCTGTTCTAATGCTCTACTCCAAACGAATTACATTCAATCATACTGCAGCCCTTTTAGACTATGGCTAATTTAAATATCTTGATCTGGAATACAGGGGGTCTTAATCTACCGCATAAAATGCTGAAGTGTACTAACGTTGCTAAAAAGGAAGGAAGTGGACCTTGCACCTTTTAATGGCTGATAATGCAAGACTGGTAAATACATTTTACCATAACCTAAGTTCTTCTTCTTTTAAGATAAGATAAGATATTCCTTTATTGATCCCCTTGGGGAAATTCAGGCATCATAGCAGCATGGGGGGGAGGGGGGGAGGGGTACAGGTAGTAAAACAACACAGTATACAGGTAGTAAAAGACAACACAGGCAGTGTAAACAATTTGATCAATATGGTCAATATAATTTACTATCTGACTAGCTGAGGAATATTCACATTATTCACAGTGTCACATAAGGTGCAGTATGCATGAGGTAGTGTTATAATTTACTATGTACTGAGTATACATTAATCAAAGTACCAGGGTAGTCTACTTTGTCCCCCTTGGGTTCCTATAAGTCCCAGGTCAATGTCTGGTAGCAGTCGCTGTCGCTGCCCCCTGTTGTGGGGCCTGGAGGCTGCTAGTCGCTGCCCACTGTTGTGGAGCCTGATGGCCGCTGGTATGAAGGACTGTCCGAGGCGGTTAGTTGAGTGTCGGGGGGGGATGAGTCTGTGGCTGAACGAGCTTCTCATCTTGACTAGCTCGTCGTAGAGGGGGTGGTAGGGGTTCTCCATGATGGCATCCAGCTTCCTTATCATCCCCCTCTCTACCATCACCTCAAGTCTAGGTAGCTCGACTCCCACCACGGAGCTAGCCTTCCTCACCAGCTTGTTGAGCTTGTTGGTGTCCCTTGAGTTGATGTAGCCTCCCCAGCATGCCACAGCATAGAAGAGGATGCTGGCCACAACAGACTGGTAAAAAGACTGCAGCAGTTTGTTGCACACATTGAAGGACCTGAGTCTCCTCAGGAAGAACAGCCTGCTCTGTCCCTTCCTGTAGAGGGCCTCTGTGTTGTCCGACCAGTCCAGTTTATTTAGCACTAAGTCCCGTGGGGTAGCCATAATAGCGAAGCGAAATTTGAATATTAAACTGTTAGACGTGTGGTCTGATGCAGATGGTCAAATTACTATTGCTAAAATTGAACACTCTAACCGAAAAATTGCTCTGATCTCTGCATATGCCCCTAATGTATATGATGCTCATTTTTATACTGTACTCACTGCAGCTATGTTGAAACTACCTGATTACTCATTTATAGTAGGAGATGATTTTAATGCAGTATGGGATCCATTGATTGATAAATCGAAACACACAGAAACCTTTGACCAGAGACAAGCCACCACTGCCCTACAGGCCTGGTCCAAGGACACGGGGGTAATTGATATGTGGCATTCGCTCAACCCATCCATGAGAGATTAGTCTTTTTTCTCTTTGAGACATAAGACCTTTTCCAGAATTGATTATGTTTTTTCTTCCCTGCATCTCTTGGATAGCTTTGATGTTGACTTAATGCCCATTCCACTTTCAGACCACAAAGGTATCCTTCTCAAGCGTTCTCTCAGTAAAATGACATCCTGCGCCCCTATGTGGCGCTTTAACTCAACGCTGCTGAAAAATTTAACTTGCAATTTAAAGAGAAGCTCACTGAATTCCTGCAGTTTAATGCTGGCTCGGTACAATTGTATGGGATTCTGTTAAGGGTTTTATTAGAAGTAACACTACTCTCTTTGCATATAATCTCTGCAAGGAACGTCTCTCCAAGCTGGTGGAATTGGAAAATCTCCTCTTTGAAGCACAACTACTCTAGTCGACTGGAGCTTCAAATTAAGGTTGTGAAAAAAGAGATTAACTCTATTTTTCAGACAACAGTCTGAATTTCAAATGCACAGAACAAGACAGCACTACTACTTTCACGGCTCCTGGCCTAGCCACCTACTAGCTATGAAGACACGAGCCAGTGAACAATTTGCTAATATCCCTTCCATTAAGAACCAACAGGGGGAGGTAACCACCAACCCCAAACAGATTAATGATACATTTTGCTCTTTTTATTCCAACCTGTACAAGTCAGAGGTGGTCTTTGATCATTCTAAGCTGGAGGACTTTCTTAATCAAATCAATTTACCACAGGTCTCAGAAGATGACGCTAAGCGGTTAGCTGCACCTATCACACTAGATGAGCTTAGGGAGGCGATTGCTGATATGCAACGGGGCAAGGCTACCGGTTGGGACGGCATTCCACCGGAACTCTATCTTGCTTTCTGGAATGTACTCGGCCCCTTATTACTTTCAATGATTTTACACTCAATCGAAAAGGGCAATTTTTCCAGAGATGTCAATATGGAGCTTATATCTGTTTTACTCAAGGAAGATAAGGACCCCACCGAATGTGGCAGCTATAGGCCTTTAAGTCTCCTCGGAGCCGATCTCAAGCTATATGCCAAGGTTCTAGCCATCCGACTTCAAAGGCATATGACATCTCTAGTTCACCCTGATCAAACTGGCTTTATAAGAGGCCGCCAGGTTACTGACAATATCAGACGGTTACTGCACGTGATTGATGCCAGCAAGGATGTCGCTGTCCCTACAGCTGTCATGTCCTTGGACGCAATGAAGGCCTTTGACAGATTGGAGTGGTCTTATTTGTGGGCAGTTCTTAGAAGGATGGGGTTAGGTGAGGGCTTCATTCATATGATCAAAGTTCTCTACACAGGGCCTTCAGCCATGATCTTAACAGGGAAGTTCTGCTAGCCACTCTTCTCTGTCTCGCGCTCTTCTAGACAGGGTTGTCCTCTTAGTCCCGGACTTTTCGCCTTATCCCTCGAACCTCTAGCTCAATACATAAGACAATCCCAGATGATATCTCCTGTTTCAATTCAGGGCACACATCACCATATCAGCTTATACAAAGATAATGTAGTTTTCAAGTTCAAGTTTCTTAAATAGTTGTCATACAGAAGTACAGAATACTTTCATACAAAATGCTTCTTACTGTTACGCTCCAGAGACTGTGCTAGACAAGATAGTATCAAATAACATAGTATAGCATGTAATTTAGAAGAAGAAAATGAGGTCACAGTGTTCGGTATAGACATATGTACAATGTTCTGAGTTACCATATAATATACAATACTATGCAGTGTACTAATGTACAGCACTATATAGTGCAAAGCAGAAATGGGATGAGGTACAATTTAGGTACAATTTACAGTAAGGTGTACGAGTTGTAGTGCAATCCTTCATCAATAAATATAAAGTGTGGGGAGTGGGTGCTACAGTGTGTTTGTTTAAAGTGGGTGTGTGCTATAAAGTGTGTGGAGTGGGTGCTACAGTGTGTTTGTTTAAAGTGAGTGTGTGCGTTTGGATGTGTGTGCTATGTGCGTTTGGTGGTTGTTGTTGTGTAGTGTTCATTGTTCGTTTAGCAGCCTGATGGCCTGGGGATAGAAGCTTCTTCTGAGTCTTTCTGTGCTCGCCTTGAGACTCCGGTATCGCTTGCCTGACCGCAGCAGTTCAAAGAGGCAGTTGTTCGGGTGACTGGAGTCTTTAATGATTCTCTTAGCCTTGCCCTTGCAACGCTTGTTGTAAATGTTCTGGAGGGTGGGGAGCCCCCCTCCAATTGTGCGTTCGGCTGAACGTGTCACTCTTTGTAGTCTGCTTCGGTCTTGTGCAGTGCTATTCCCAAACCAGGAGGTGATGTTGCCGGTCAAGATGCTCTCTATTGTACATGAGTAGAAGTTCTTAAGGATCTTCTGACTGACTTGGAACTTCCTTAGGCGCCTGAGGAAGTAGAGGCGTTGTCGTGCCTTCTTCACAACACTGTCAATGTGTGTGGTCCATGTCAAGTCCTCGGATATGTAGGCTCCGAGGTACTTAAAGCTGTTGACTCTCTCAACCGGTGCCCCGTCGATGCTGAGGGGGCTGTAGTCCTTGACCCCCGACCTCCTGAAGTCCACAATCATCTCCTTTGTTTTGCTGACGTTCAGGGAGAGGCTGTTTTCCTGGCACCATCCCGCCAGGACCTTGACCTCTTCCAGGTAGGCCCTCTCGTCGTTGGCAGAGATCAGGCCCACCACCACTGTGTCGTCAGCAAATTTGATGATTGTATTGCTACTCCGCTGAGCCACACAGTCGTGTGTGTACAGGGAGTAGAGGAGGGGACTCAGAACACAGCCCTGGGGGGCCCCTATGTTGAGGGTGATGGATGAGGAGGTGCAGTTGCCTGCTCTCACCACCTGGGGTCTGCCAGTCAGGAAGTCCAAGACCCACTGGCAGAGGTCATAGTTCAAGCCCAGGTCCCTGAGCTTGGCTATGAGTATGGAGGGGACTATGGTATTGAATGCCGAGCTGTAGTCGATGAATAGCATTCTCACATAGTTCCCCTGCCTCTTGTCCAGGTGTGATGCTGCTGTGTGCAGCACATGGGCTATGGCGTCCTCCGTGGACCTGTTGGGGCGGTATGCAAATTGCAGGGGGTCCATGTTGATGGGGAGGGAGGAGCAGATGTAGCCCTTTACTAGCTTCTCAAAGCACTTCATGGCTATGGAGGTGAGAGCTACAGGGCGGTAGTCGTTGAGGCAAGCAGGCTTGGATTTTTTGGGTACAGGGATAATAGTGGACTTCTTCAGGCAGGTGGGGATGACAGCCTGTTCTAAGGACAGGTTAAATATGTCAGTGAATACTGGGGCCAGTTGGTCGGCACAGACTTTTAGGACACGGCCGGGGATGCCGTCCGGACCTGCTGCCTTCCTGATATTCACTTTTTTAAAGGTCCGCCTCACCTCATGCTCTGTTACCCTGAACACTGCGCCTCCATCAGCAGCCGACCCCCCCCCCCCCCCCCCCCCATTGCCGTGGCTTGTGAGCTGGTGTTGTTATTACCAGCATCAAACCTCGCATAGAAGGTATTGAGGTCATTTGCTAAGGAGATGTCACTGTTCAGTTTGAGGGAGGCGCCTTTGTAGTCTGTCATCGTTTTGAGCCCCTGCCACATAGCTCTAGAGTCAGCTTGTTCAAACTGGAGTTCAATTTGATCCCTGTAGCGCCGTTTGGCCTCTGACACTGTCCTCCTTACGTTGTATCGCGCCACCTTGTGGTCATTCATGTTGCCTGCCACTAGGCCGTCGTTGTATGCTTTGGTGCGCTCTCTCAGAGCTTCACGGACGGATTTGTCTACCCAGGGTTTTTGATTTGGGTAAACTCTCATTTTGGTAGTGGGGATTGTTTCTTCCACCATAGTACAAACATAGTCCAGCACTGTCTCCGTGTAGACATTAATGTTATCTGTGTCGCGGAACACATTCCAGTCTGTGCAGTCAAACGCAGACTGGAGCGTCTCCTCTGACGTCAAATCCCATTTCTGCACCTCTCGCGAGACTACAGGAGTACTTTTGATTCTCTGTTTGTACATTGGTGAAAGAAAGATGGACGCGTGATCTGATTTACCAAAGCCACTATCAGAATGAGCCTTGTAGCCACCTTTAAATTGCGTGTAACAGTGATCTAGGATGTTACCGCCTCTGGTGTTGCAAGTCACATGCTGATAGAAGTCAGGTAATACCTTTCTCAGATTGGCGCTATTGAAATCACCCAGCACCAAAATGGCGGCGTTAACGTTCATACTCTTATTTATGCAGAATCCCGCCATCTCTCTACCTCATCTTCTCAGCGTAATAGATGATTTTGGCAGTCTATCCGGCTTTAAGATCAACTGGCCAAAATATGCCTTTCTTCCACTTAATGAGACTGCGAAGGCTACCATCCTCCCTGCAAACATACTTATGGTGGAGCACTTTAAATGTCTTGGGATTGAAATATTACCCACTATTAGCCAGACGGTAAGGTATAATTACTCCAGCTTGGGTGACAGGATTACGAATGATGTCAGATCTGGGTGACAGGATTACGAACAGATGGTCCAAATAAAAAAATTCATTACAGGCCCGTGCGTCAATAATTAAAATGAATATTTTACCCAGAATTAACTTTATCAGCTCCATGCTCATGTTACCTCCTCCTGTTGGTTACTGGCAGAAATTGCACTCTGCCTCATATAAATTCGTCTGGAACAACAAACGCCCACGCTTAAAGAGATCCACTGCCCAGAGGAGTAAACTCGACGGGGTTTAGCATTTCCAGACTTCAATTATTTTCAAGCTTTTTCTTTGAGACCATTGATCACTTGGTTTGACTCTCTAGCACCCGCCCGTATCCTGGCGACCATTGGAAGAGAAGATAGTATCCCCATATAGACTTCAGGATATAGTGTATACCAACATATCAATTAAGCAATGAAATTTACGATTTGGCCCTCTTATCACACATGTGATCCAGACTTGGCGGGACACAGAAATTGTGTACTAACTGCCATCGGTGGCATACGCGTTCCCCTCTATTTAATAACAATCTACTCCTTATTGGACAACAGCCTATTAGGTACCCTAGATGGGAAAAGAAAGGCATTCACATGTTGGGGGATATCTTCGATAACTCTGGTCTCCGCTCTTTCCAGGATCTATCCAACGGATATGATCTCCCCGGAACTTCCCTTTTCTTTTATTTACAAATAAGGGCAGCTCTGAAGGCTCATGGGGTTCCATGGGACGCTCCACTAGAATATCACAGATTTCACAAATTATTTTATGACAAAGAGACATCGAGAGGCTTCGTTTCTGACTTTTATCGCCATTTACTTATGTCCTCGTATAAAGACCTCCCCCTGGATACGATTTGGAGAAAGGATGTCCCGGAGTTGGACGTACATTTACATTTACATTTAGTCATTTAGCTGACGTTTTTATCCAAAGCGACTTACAAGTTCTGTACGACTGAAGTCATCAGGAAGGGTACAACTCTATCAGCTGAGTAACAATGTTCATCAAAGTGTTGCGTGTTACAGTGTAGGTTAGTTTATTAGGACAAGTGCATGACAGTAAGGTTAGTTAGGGTTAGATTTTTTTTAATATTTTTTATTATTTCAGATAATGGTTGAAGAAGTGCGTCTTAAGTCGACGGCGGAAGATTGGACTGGGGTGGGTAGTTCATTCCACCATTGTGGGGCAAGGACTGAGAATAGGTGGCATCTCTTTGATGACCCTCCCGGGGCTTGGATAGGAGTAGGTCTGAGGCGGCCAGAAGATGCAGAGCGTAGGGGTCTTGAGGGTGTGTAGTTACAGACCATTGATGAGCATGATCGTCGGGCAGCAAAACATCCACACGTCCCAAATGTTTTCCCGAAACCCCAAAGACAGGTTCCCAGGTGCTGCTGAAATCAGTGAACTCATGGTCAACTCAGGAAACAAGGTCAGATTGCAAAAACTTGTGAAAGAACAGCTGAAAACACAAGTTGGTCAAGTGCAGGGTAATATCATATACTGTGAGGGAGAAGTGTCAACCAACCTCTGCACTGGCATGCCTAATGGAGACTGCAGGGCTAGATCCACAAAGAATGGATTGCACGGTGCTAGTTCCACCCTACTTACAATTCATTATCAATTGAAAATGGGGGACCCTGGTGTAAACAAGACGAAAGTCTTTCTCTGGTCTGCATCCCCTTAACAATTGTGTGTATTGAGCCGCACTGTATTGTACCCATTCTGCAATCTGTTAATAAAAGTTTCAATCAATAAAATTTGGGTGGGGTGCAACTAGCACCGTGCAATCCATTCTTTGTGGATCTAGCCTATAATGTCTTCAAACATCCAGAAGCACAATTCTGCTCTCCGCCTATGCAAATGTAGCAGGGTGGATTATCCCTACTTTATGAGAGTAGATGTACCCTGTCACCAGGTAGTGGGAACGCAGCAGATCTGAGTCCGGCTGAATCCCCGACTGTAGTGCAGGAGTATTAGAGTGGCACTTTAGCAGAGGGAGTGGATGGGGCCTAGGATTTACTAACCTAGGGGTGGTGCGCTGGTCATTCTTGCCCTCCAGGGCGACTTGCAATAATTCCCCACACACCCACACTTCTCCTAATACTTCCCGCACCCTCCCACACCCGGTGGCAGTAGTGATGGATGATATACTTTCTCCCCAAAGCAGTACCTTTCCTTGCTGATTGATTGATTGATTGATTGATTGAAAACTTTATTAACAGATTGCAGAATGGGTACAATACAGTACAGCTCAATACACACAATTGTTAAGGGGATGCAGACCAGAGAAAGACTTTCGTCTTGTTTACATCAGGGTCCCCCATTTTCAATTCATCATAACATATATGACACACACGACATACAGATAGACAGTACTGCTACATCTATACATTTATGACATATCAGATTTGCAAATACAGTACTGTTTGTGATACAAAAAGTGTCCAGAAAAAGAGTGTATATACATTTGACGTAGAAACTGTACATTGGAGGAGGTTGGGTTGGTGGGGTTGGTGGGTGGGGGCTGTACATTGGGGGGGGGGTTGGGGTAGGGGGACACTGTACACTGTACATTGGGGGGTGGAGAAAAGAAAACAATAGGGAAAAGATCGTCCTAGACCAGTGGTTCTCAACCTGTGGCCATGGAATGTTTTGTGAGTTACATATCTAGCAGCCAAGGATAGTATTGTTTGTCTAGCAGTGTCAAGCTTGAGTGTTATACTCTGAGTACATACTGTAGTAGTATAGTTCCAATGCCGATTACCCCATGCTGCTTATTTCCGTACTTAAGAATGTATAAATGTTACATAGGATTTCGTTAATGTCTATTTTGTAGACAAATGTTTCTTGCACTTTTTCTTTGGCCAGGTTATTGTCATTTTGTTACTGTGGTTTGAGTTGAAACAGTAGTTTATCCTGTGCTGAAAAGTCTCCATTCCAATAGAGGGAGTATATATTTGTGTTTATTTTATTATTGTTTCACTGCCTTTTATTTATTACGTTTCCACAGTTCTTTCCTCATGTTAAAAGGATGACACAAAAAGCCAGACCGAGGGCTTGTTTCAGTTTTATAATAAACAATCAAACTGAGCTATTTTTTTGCCTGCCTATTTGTTTGGTGTAAACTTGATCACAAAGTAAAAAAAAAAAAATCTGATGCTGATAGAAGTCAGGCAAAACCTTTCTCAGATTGGCGCTATTGAAATCACCCACTACTACAATGGCGGCGTTAACATTCGCGGCTTGGAGTTTGTTTACCTCATCGTGAAGTCTGGAGAGCGCGACACTATCGCTGGCTTGCGGTGGAATGTACACTCCTACAAGGATGATTGCCGTTAACTCTCTCGGAAGGAAGAAAGGACGACACTTGATTGTTATATATTCCAGATTGGGGCAGCAGTGGTTCGATAATTCCTTCACGTTGGCTGGATCGCTCCAATTGTTGTTCACCATGAAGGCGATCCCACCTCTGCGCTGTTTGCCGGATTCAGCTGTTCTATCCTTGCGGTGGATGAAGAAGTGATCGGCCGGTTGGATGGCGTGGTCCGGGGTTTCTGGCGACAGCCACGTTTCAATGAAGCAGAGAACATTACAATCTCTAACGTCTCTCTGGAATTTAATCCTTGCTCGGATGTCGTCTAATTTATTGTCAATCGATTGTACATTGGCTAGCAATATACTGGGTAGTGGCATTCGGTGTCGTCTGGTTCTCAGTCTGTTACGGATCCCAGCTCTCTTCCCACGCCGTCTGATGGTTCCTTTGTCCCTGGGGTCAAGACCTGGTCCTGGTGTTCTCAGGATCTCAACAGGCCATTGCTGCGGTTCAGAAAGCTGATCCAGGGAGTAATCTAGTCGGTAAATTTCCCGTAATCCGATGTCTATAAGTGACTGACGGTCATACACATTAAATGCACCTACTGTTGGTACAGACAAAACTCTTAAAACTATAAATATTAGCAAAAGTAAGCACAGTCTCGACGGAGCGCACAGACAGGCGGCCGGACATAGCGACGCCATCTTTCTTTAACAGTAATGGAACCCGTCCCTTTAAGGGTTAAAATGCTAGGCACCTAGTGCTCTCACTCTACGGTAGGGAACCAAAGCTCTTCCCACACTAGTCAAGATACAGTAATGACACCCGTCCCTTTAAGGGTTGAAATACCTGTTCATTCACCCGTAGGTGGGGAGAGAGGGGAGAAAGAGGGAGAGGGGTACGGGGCTACTAAATGGGATTTTATAAAGGAACGCATGTTATCACAACACATTTAACCAAAAGACAGTGGGCCCACGTTGAAAACAAAAGTCCTATCTATAGCCGGCTCCCCAAAATAATAAATGCCGGGGCGCCCCTAAACACTGTTACCAGCGTCAGTTCAACATACTGCTTCTCTTCGCCCTTAAAGGGCCCACGCCGCACAAAGAGAAAGTCTACCGATAAAGTTCCAGCACCCGGAGCGCTGACGGTAACAGGCTGGAGAGTACTTAACCAAAGCTTGGCCCGCTCCCACCACCGAACGTCCGTGTGGTGAGATGGCCGTCGAGAAGTCCCGTGGTACCAGGAGGCAGGGCTGGGTGGACGTTAGGCAGGTGACTGCTGGAGGTGCGTGCAGTGCCGCGACGTCCGTTGAGTAGTCCACTGCTCGGCTGGAGAGGTGAAGTGACACGCGGACTAAACTGTGCCCTAGGCCTAACTGAAGCTAATCTGCGGATCGGGACGACCCCCTGTCATGACGCCTATACTTTAGCTAAAACGCAACGTGTGCAATATCTAACACACTCTTCGGCAGTAGCTTGTCTGCTTCTTCGTTCACAATGTCTCTTTAACATTAACTGAAAGCTAAGCTATCGCGTATTCCATTAATAACCTGCTTCGTAACTGGGTTTATATCCCGCATGCTTGATGTCCGGAGCTCCTGCTCCACACGACCTCTTCCTTCTCTGGAAAATGACGAAGAGGGTGCTCCGCTGTCTGAGCTCCGCCTTCAACCTTCTCTTCCTCCTCTGCCGTCTTTCCTGCCCAACGTCTCACCAGCTCCCCCTGGTGGCACTCCAGTGCATGCTCCACTATTAACTGTCAATGTTAGAATATGGAGGATCAAGAGGGGTCAGTGGGCACAGTAGAGTAAAATGAATTAAGCAAAAAATTGGAATTGGAGCAAAACATTTACAGCCATCTTGCATTTGAAGGTCAACAATAGGTAAAATCATTATATAAACACCAAATATGTATTCCTTGACCAAAATAAGCTCTGAAACCATGTATTGTGCATCATTGTAGGTCAAACCATTAAAAAGTTAATTTCCACGGCAGCCATTTTGGATTTTGGTCTCTCACAAATTTCCCCCGCCTTTTAAAAAAAAATAGACCCTGGCTAAATTGGTTTATTAACCCTCCTAGATGACAAATCCATTGAGAAACGGACCTTCGCTCTCTACGGTCACGGAAGTGCCACAGATGACCCATGGGCAACTGTAGCAAAAACAAATAGATAAATAACCCGCAGAATTACTTCTTTACTTCTTCCTACTAATAATCAAGAGAGGCCAAAGTCCACTCTTAGGTAAAAAAGAAAAAGACATAAAAGCGTGCCTGTACTTTTCGGTCTACAGAGCCAGAACCTTGGGGTAAGTCAAGTGGAGAGAATGGGGGGGAAAGAGAAAATAATGGGCCAGACAAGAAAGTGAATGTTCCCACTGAATGAACAGAGGATTTGACTGCATTCGGTTGGAGTCAAAGTCGCTTTCATCCGCACAACAAATGTAGGACGTAATACGCGCTATACAGACGACCACAGTGTCCCCCCCTCTCCCATCCCAACCCCGCCCTCCCTCCTCCTCTCTTCAAACCCTACACACCACGCACAGCATCCCCACCTGCCTCACCCCGACCCACCCAGTCCCTCCCACCGCCCTCATCCGTGTAAGTGTGTGTCGTCGTCGTCATCCCCCCCCCCCCCCCCCCCCCCGTCACCCCTTCCTTCCACTGTGCCAGATTTTGCTCAGTAATACCAGGGGTATCGGGCATGGCACTCGGCTGATACGGCAGGTTATGGCCTTATCGCTCCACAACACGACGTGCACAGCGCCAGGGTGTTACACTAACAAGAGCCAAGGCCAGTAAATCCGTAAAGAGGGGCATCGGGATATAATATCAAAGCTTTTTTTTGTTTTTTGTTTTGGAATGCTGTGCCATGGATGAGGCTTATCTGAGTGTGCTTCTGTGCCTGTGTGTGTGTGTGTGTGTGTGTGTGTGTGTGTGTGTGTGTGTGTGTGTGTGTGTGTGTGTGTGTGTGTGTGTGTGTGTGTGTGTGTGTGTGTGTGTGTGTGTGTGTGTGTGTGTGCGTGTGTGTGTGTGCGTGTGTGTGTGTGTATGTGTGTGTGTGTGTGTGTGTGTGTGTGTGTGTGTGTGTGTGTGTGTGTGTGTGTGTGTGTGTGTGTGTGTATGTAACAGTATGTGTGTGTTCATTTGTGTGTGTGTGTTCATTTGTGTGTGTGTGTTCATTTGTGTGTGTGTGTGTGTGTGTGTGTGTGTGTGTGTGCATGTGTGCATCTGTGCAGCTATAATCCCGCCGCTCAGACCCTTGGTAATTACATCTATCAGAAGCCGAAAGGCTGTGCCCTCTTCAGAAGCACCCAGTCTGTTTTAAGAGCGCCACAGTGAAGTGCAGACTGGGGACCAACATCCCTGCCCCATATCAGAACCTTAACCACTAAAAGAAGAATTATATATATATATATATTAAACTGATCCCAGTCAGCGTCTACAGGGGCAACATCACCCCTGTACGGTTTCAAGGGCAGCGACAGGTCAGGGTCGGCATTAGAAAGGAAGAAAGTCATCCTTGCTGTCTTTTTAACCTCTCTCTAGTCCCCAAATTTCAATTATAAATAATCGGCTTATTCAATTAAAGCATGGCGGGTTGATGAGGCTGTGGGGGTGCACTCTGAACATTCATGAATGCAAATGAGAGAAGAGAGAAGTTATTCCAAGAGCTGCTCCTTTGAGGATGAGCCTTGTTTGCATTTGATGGATTTTACATTTTAAATTAGTTGATGACAAACCCGTCTGGAAAGCTAATATCACTCTTTGATGTCTTAAGAGTGATGAACTCACAGTACTTGAACTAGATTTGTACACTAGAGGCTTTGGCTGTGTGGAGACCGAAAGGAAGAGAAGTCAGATCAACATTGCTATGATACACGAGAGCCCCCTGTGGTTACTGCCACAGCACTTCTGGACAGATCAAGTCCGATGTTCAAGGTGGACGCAAATTAAGCGTTTTGGCCACTGCTTGTGGCTTGCGCTCAGTGGTATACTTTGTAACATACTTTCAAAACAAATATTAAGAGATATCTTGCAAACATGTCAAGTATGTAACTGTTATCTGTGTATTTTATCTTTTTTTTGTTTGACTGGAATGTTAGATTTTATAATGTGAATTTGTATATTTGTATTAATTTTTTATTTGTGTTTTGTCAAGTATGTAATTGTTATCTGTGTATTTTATGTTTTTTTTGTTTGACTGGAATGTTAGATTTTATAATGTGAATTTGTATATTTGTATTGATTTTTAGTTTGTGTTTTGTCTTCCAAAGACTATGAACATGACAATGCACTTGCATATTCGTTTCCAGGTCTCAAACCTTTTGGTCTTAGAGACTAGGAAATAGTTATTGTCTTCCAGACTCTGGGACCAGCAAATGACAGCGTTGTTACTGGCAGGAACCACTTGCATAAATTACACATGAATGCATCAAAACCAATAGTAGACAACAACCAATCTGCACCAGATCCATACCATACCATACCATACCATACCATACCATACCATACCATACCATACCATACCATACCATACCATACCATACCATACCATACCTCAGTTCTTCATGTAAACGTGACTTTATAGGGTTTGATTGGATTCAGTGCCAAGAGATCCCCCTTTACTCTGGCAGGACTGACAAGGATGGTGTTTCCTTACCCCGTATGGATATGATATGATAAATTTATTTATATTGCGTCCCTCAACCAATGGTTACATCGGCCCGGGGCGCATCCCGGGAGAGAAAGAGAAACAAACAAAAAAGACAGGAACAATACGGAAAACAGAAAAAAATACAGGCAGTCCAACCAATCAGATAGAGAACAGACAGACATAATACACCATACATACAACAATACAAAAAACTAGCTCATGGATTGTTTATGGCGAATAAGTGGGTTTTGAGCATGGCCTTAACACTAGCACAGCCTTGTCACTCGGTCGAGCTCCAGCTCTGTCACTCAATGACTTTTCCTAAAAGTACCCGTTTTATCTGGCACGGTTTCTGAAATTTCAAAATGACTTCAGGAAAATGGAATTAGAATGTTATTTCAGCTATTTCTGCTAAGCGGCCACCTCCCTCCCTCCTTGACCCTCCCTCATTTTCACTCTCTCCCTACCTTTCTCTCCCCCTCCCTTTCTCTCCCTCCCTCCCTTTCTCTCCCTCCCTCTCTCTCCCTCTCTCTTTCTTCCTCTCTTTCCCTCTCTCTATACCTCCCTCTCCCTCCTTCTCACTTCCTCTCGCTCCCTCCCTCCCTCCCTCCCTCCCTCCCTCCCTCCCTCCCTCCCTCCCTCCCTCCCTCCCTCCCTCCCTCCCTCCCTCCCTCCCTCCCTCTCTACTTCTCCCTCCCTCCCTCCCTCCCTCCCTCCCTCATTGACCCTTCCTCCCTTCTCTCCCTCCCATCTCCATTCTAAAGGCTGTCGGGTCATCTGACCCATTCCCGGCGGAAATTTGTGTCATTTTCTCCATGGCTGTGCTAGTGTTAAAGGTCCGTAGAGTGCTTGCAGATTTCTGGTTGAGTGGGAGCTTGTTCAAGAGGGTCGGTGCTGCAACTGCGAAAGCCCGGTTTCCCTTTGTCACCAGTCTTGTGTGGGGGATTTTTAGGCAGATTTGGTTGTTTGAACGGAGGGATCTGGAGCTGGTTGATTGGACCAGGAGTTATTTTATGTAGGCTGGGGCGAGACCATTTATGGCTTTGTATGTGAGCATGAGGATTTTGAAATGTATTCGTTGTTTTACCGGGAGCCAGTGTAGGGATACAAGGACTGGGGAGATGTGGTCCCTCATCTTGGTGCCCGTCACGAGCCTGGCGGCTGCGTTCTGGACGAGTTGGAGGTGGTTTATGTATTTGTCTGCGACACCAGAGTAGAGGGCGTTGCAATAGTCCAGTCTTGAGAATATGAGGGTGAGGGTGACCCTTTGAAGGTCGCTGGGGGAGAGGAATGTTAGTTAGTAGCTCTAGTTCTCTCCTGTTCCCTATGTGCCCTAGCTTAGTGGGGCTAGTACTGTAGTTAGTAGCTCTAGTTATCTCCTGTTCCCTAGGTGCCCTAGCTAGTGGGGCTAGTACTGTAGTTAGTAGCTCTAGTTCTCTCCTGTTCCCTAGGTGCCCTAGCTAGTGGGGCTAGTACTGTAGTTAGTAGCTCTAGTTCTCTCCTGTTCTCTAGGTGCCCTAGCTAGTGGGGCTAGTACTGTAGTTAGTAGCTCTAGTTCTCTCCTGTTCCCTAGGTGCCCTAGCTAGTGGGGCTAGTACTGTAGTTAGTAGCTCTAGTCATCTCCTGTTCCCTAGGTGCCCTAGCTAGTTGGGCTAGTACTGTAGTTAGTAGCTCTAGTTCTCTCCTGTTCCCTAGGTGCCCTAGCTAGTGGGGCTAGTAGTTAGTACCCCTAGTTCTGATCTGTTCACTGGGTAATCTAGCAAGGGAGGCATACTACCTCTAGTTCTCTCCTGTCGCTGGGTGCTCTAGCCAGGGGTGGATGTGAACTCTGGGGGAATGTTGGGGCTGATTAGACCATGGTGCTGTCATTAGCGCACAGTGGAGACACTCATCTTAATGGGAGAGACACATTGTAGCTAATTGCCTCAATTTGGACGAAGCCCTGTGACAGCTCGCTGGTGAGGAAGGGCACACACAAGGTCAATTGTCCTGCGTCTGAATACTAAACTCATTTCTGATGTGTTATGATTGACCACGTAGACACTAATGAACAAGGAAGGGTCATTATTTCAGAGTTCAGAGAGTCCCCAACACAAGGAGGCCGTTTTCCAGCTCGCCGCACCGGGCTCGGTGGCTGAAATCATATCATTTCAATGTTCGCCGTTACGACATCAGGCCATGTCATTTGGAAAATTACTTTATAAAAAGTGATCACCCGTTTCTCCTCCTGAAACAGCCGGAGAACAAACGACATACAGAAAAGTAAAGGATGAACAATGTTTGTTCAGCCATGTAAACAAGAAAAGTAAACAAGAAAAGCTGCCAATTTGAACAGATGACAAGTTATGGTGATATAGACCTAATTAAAGTCCCCATCAGGATTCTTCTCTGATCAGTCTGGAATAAATGATCATCCATTCTATACGAGTTTCATTTGTAAATTAAATTAAATGAAAATCAGCTTTTTGGAACCTTCTTAACTCATTCTAGGTCAGAATATAGGTCTGTTTAACTCCAGTATTTGTAAACATGAATGAATGAATGAATGAATGAATGAATGAATGAATGAATGAATGAATGAATGAATGAATGAATGAATGAATGAATGAATGAACATTTATATAGCGCTTTTCTAGACAATGTAGGGTGGAAATTGCCTCCTTCACCACCACTGGTAGCACCCAACTTTTGGCTATGCAGACTCAATGGCTGCCATACACTAGCACCAGGCACACATCACACTACACAATGGCTGAAAGGCTCAGGAGACAGGGATTGATATCAGCCAATTAAGGGGAAGGGATGATTAGGTGGCCTTGATGTCAGAGACCTGATTGGGAATTTGCGATAGGTGCGATAGGTGCCCTGGGTTCTTTAACGGCCGAATTCAGTCAGGACCTCGGTTTAGCGTCTCATCCGAAGCACGGCACTCGCAGCTGTATGGTGTCCCTATCACCGTAACAGGGGCATTGTTACTGACAAGTCCAGAGGACAGAGTGCCCCCTGCTGGACAACAACAACACCACTTTCCGACAACGGCCTTGACTGGGGGCTCGAACCGGTGATCTTCCGATCATGAGTCCGGAGCTCTACTCATGTAGCCACGCTGCCAGACATTACCACTTTAAACAAAGCATTTACAGCCACAAAATATAGCAGATACAGTATAATGAAAAAAGTACCTGTTGTCTAGTGTTAGTCGTTACATCAAGAGATCAAATAGAGAACAAAAACATGACTCCATTCCTATTTTAATTGTTTTTGGTGATATTGTTGGATCACGGATTGGGAAAGATAAATTGTGTACTTATATGTCACTTTTGGCCAGTATACAATTGTCATTTCTTTCTTCTTTTTATTCAGTCAACAAGATAAGTAACTCTATTCAAATAAATACGTAGCATATTTAAAATCTGAATTGAATATTTCATTAACCTGTTAAGCTGCAGCCATATTTTCTGAAAATCTGCCTAAAAGTACATGCCCAAGTAAATGGAAGATTGCTCCACTTCTACAAGGTCAATTTGCATGTCCTTGGTATCTAGGGACGTCTGTGGACCTCAGTGGGAATGTATTCCCAGTGTCAGAAATATTGTGTCTGTTGCTATGCTTGAGTAAATTGTAATGACACACTGTGAATAACACCATGCTAACATTGAGGTCGGAGGAATTTCGCTCACTGAGCTCATTCAGCACCTTCTTGAGATCAAGTGTACACAAAATCTAAGCAAATGAATAAAGGGGAGATGATTTACAGAATTTATTTGTAGATACAGCACTGAATATTGCCATCCGGACACATGCAATTTGAATTATAATGCAATTTGAATATATAATATAGAATATCAGGCCTATCAATGACCTTAATATTATTATACATCTATGGATAGGGCCAAATCTCCTCTTTCCAATGGCAGTGTTGGAAAACATTGCCTTCAGATCAGGTGACCCACAAGCCTACAGTCTAGCCCGGGCCGATCTGAAGAGGGGCATCAAATGGGCCAAGCACGACCACAAGCTCAAGGTCGAAGAGCATCTAAATGGCTCTGACCCCCGACGCTGTGGCAGGGCTTGCAGGCCATTACAGACTACAAACCCAAACACGCCACCCCCCCGATCACTGACCCCTCCCTCCCAGACGACCTAAATTACTTTTACGCCCGTTTTGACAGGGACAACTACGAGAGGGTCATCAAGACCCTCAGACTCTCTCCCACTGACGTGTTTGTGGAACTGTGCAAAACCAACGCACGAAAAGCTGCCGGACTCGATGGGATCCCCGGGCGGGTACTCAGTGTCTGTGCTGGGCAGCTGACGGGGGTCCTAATTGAGATTTTCAATCTGTCCCTGGCCCAGGCAAAAGTTCCCACATGCTTCAAAGTCACCTCCATCATTCCTGTCCCTAAACACGCCTCCCCAGAGAGCCTCAATGACTATCGACCCGTAGCACTCACCTCCACCATCATGAAGTGCTTCGAGAGGCTAGTCCTGGCTCACCTTAAATCTTGCCTACCACCATCACTTGACCCCTATACCAGTTTGCCTACCACCAGAACAGGAGTACGGACGACGCCATCTCTGCAGCACTACACCCTGCCCTCCTCCATCTGGACCAGAAGGACACGTACGTGCAACTTCTGTTCATTGAGGTTGAGCGGGTCTGTAGTTTTAAATTCCTGGGAGTCCACATCTCTGAGGACCTGTCCTGGACCACCAACACCTCGACCCTGGCCAAGAAGGCCCACAAGCGCCTCTTTTTCCTGAGGAAGTTGGCCAAACTCCACCTACCCCCTCCCGTGCTAGCAAACTTTTATCGCTGTATGATTGAGAACATCCTCACCACCTGCATCTCAGTCTGGTACGGCAACTGCACTGTTAAGGACCGGAAATCACTGCAGAGGGTAGTGAAAATAGCCCAATGCATCACCAAGAACCAGGGCCGGATTAACGACCGGGCCGTTTGGGCCGCAGCCCGTGGGCCTCTGATGACGAGGGGCCTCCAAAAAAAATCTTTTTTCGTCACTAGACGCCCCAGCATTTTTTTTTATGCCCCTCGTCACTAGAGGCTTTTTTGATGCCCCTCGTCACTAGAGGCCCCAAATAATTTTTTATATTTTTTTAACTTTTATTTAAAAAAAATTTGGAGGCCCCTCGTCACTAGAGGCCCCACATTTAGAAAAAAATATTTGTAACTTATTTAAATTTTTTTTGGAAGCCCCTCGTCACTAAGGCCCCAAATATATATATATATTTTTTTTGACTTTTATTTTTTATTTATTTGGAGGCCCCTCGTCACTAGAGGCCCTTTAACTTTTTTTTTTTTTTTTTTTATGCCCCTCGTCACTAGAGGCCTTTTGGATGCCCCTCGTCACTAGAGGCCCCAAATAAATTTTTTTAAAAAAATTTTAACTTTTATTTTTATTTTTTAAATTGGAGGCCCCTCGTCACTAGATGCATTATTTTTTTATATTTTTTTAACTTTATTTAAAAAAAAATTTGGAAGCCCCTCGTCACTAGAGGCCCCAAATATATATATATATTTTTTTTTACCTTTATTTTAAAAAAATTTGGAGGCCCCTCGTCACTAGAGGCCTTTTGGATGCCCCTCGTCACTAGAGGCCCCAAATAATTTTTTTTATTTTTTTTTACTTTTATTTTTATTTTTTTCACTAGAGGCCTAATTTTTTATATTTTTTTAACTTTATTTTTTAATTTTTTTGGAGGCCCCTCGTCACTAGAGGCCCCAAATATTTGTTTATTTTTTTTTTACTTTTGTTTTAAATTGATTGAGGCCCCTCGTCACTAGAGGCCCCACATTTTTTTTTAATTTTTTTTTCTTATTTTAGAGATCGATGTCATACAATCGTGTGACTGAAATGAAAAAATATTTCATCAACTAAAATATTTAGTCAACAAAAATATTTCATCAACTAAAATATACAGTACGTCACACCCTGCCATCTGCAAGTGGCTAATCTTGAGTATTTTTTCTCCTCTTCATAAGAGTTTCAGGTTTTCCGTTTGAGGTAAAAACAGCAATAAAAAGTCAAAACTTGCATCTCCACATCCCAGCCCCGACGCCTGAATACTTTTACCAACGGATTTCCAGTTCCGCGTTCGCGTTCTGCGCTCTGATTGGCCACTGACGTTTCTGGTAGCGCCAATCGTGTGATGCCTCTTTCTTTCACCGGTTAAGCTTAGGCACTCTTTCGAAGTTGGTTAAGGTTAGAGTTTGTCTTAGAGCAGGGCGATAGAACACCAGCCCTGATTCCATACTCTAACCTTAACCAACTTCGAAAGAGTCGCCTAAGAAATGTCAGTGGCCAATCAGATCGCACCAGAAACGTCAGTGGCCAATCAGATCGCAGAACGCGGAACTGGAAATCCGTTGGTAAAAGAATAGACGCAGCCCCGACACGAATGAGGCAGATTGGGATCATTATTCATGACAGACAGCAGAGACCGGCGGCCGGCGGTGCTTGACCATGAAAACCAGGTTGGTTGGACAATGTTACGGATCCAGCTTTTTTTTTTTTGTGACATATGTGGGGGGGGGGGGGGGGGGGGGGGGGGGGGGGGCTCCACAAGAATCTGGCCCAGGCACCGCAGCCTCCCAGGCAGAACCAACAGGACTACAAATAGTTTCTTCCCCTCAGCTGTCAGACTTCTGAATCAAAACTCTACTTAGCCCACTACACCTCACTGTATACCCATAGCTTATGTAGACTTTATTTAAAAAAAAATTCTCACCATTGCACATAGTACTAACCATTGCACTTTACTGTACAGTTTTATTTATATGTGTCTTATTGCAACCGACTGTTGATTGTCACATCCTGGTTGGACGTACACAATCTTGTTGCACTGTCTTGTACTGTGTAATGACAATAAAGTGAATCTAATCATCTAATCTAAATCTGGATTTAGTCATTTCCTCACGTTTTTTTCTTGTGAATTTCTTGGTACCATTGTTAAACAAACGTAGTGCTGAAAATATACACTTTGACTGTTTTGATAGGGTTAGGGTCTTTACTCTTGGCTACATTTGAAAAAGAAACACAACATTAATTAATACGGTCTGTGTTGATCGATTTATGACGAGGACAGCAGGGGGACAATTGGGGGACCCTACAGCTTAACAGGTTAATTGAAAATGGATACAGTATATGAGTTAAACTCTATTGTGGAAAAATAAGGGATGCTACACATTTTACTGGTCAAATTCCATGATTTTCTCCACAACTATTAGATGACAAATTGCAATTCAATGTTCAATTATTGAATTGCTGATTTGAATGACCAAGGCTTTCTGGCCAGCTGGAGTCTCACATCCATAACCAGGAAACATGACATTTTGGGTTAATGTTCATAGAATTCTAGATCCCCCGTCAGCTTATCTTGACATTTTGACTGGGTGAGAACAAGATTATTAACAAATACCCATAACATTTCCAAAACACGTACAGTATAATATTCCATAACCTTTCCAGGCCTGGAAAACACAACAATCAAATTCAACGACTTTTCCCGGTTTTCCAGGGCCGTATGGGAGCCGACAGCCCTCAGAGCCGAGCGCAACAAAAGAGGAGCTATTGAAACGTCCTGAAGGGTGGAGAGAGAGAGCGGGAGTACAAGCAGGAGGACAGGCGTGTGAGAGCAGACAGAGTGCGTGCGTCTCTCCCAGACACTCTGGAGACTGTTCAACAATGACACAACACGTCTGAGGGGGAGACATCATGCAACAAACGGGCAGCTAACCATAAACGAATGACCTCTGTCCGAAAGAAAAGAAAACAACGGTAAACTCTTGTGATCCGCTTGTATCCCTATCCACACCTTTAAATCCCTCACCGAATTTCCCGAAGGGGATCGATAAAGGAATATCTTATCTTATCTTATGCAATTTAAGATGTATTTAGGAAACACTGGGGAACGTGACGATTTTAATGTTTGGATTTGATCGGATAAAATTATTGATAATTATTATGGTATTGTACATTTGAGTGTAATGACGAGGAGTGATAACTACGGAGGAGGGAAGTGGAAAGAAAGAAGAGGGGAAGAAGGAGAGCAAGAGAAAACAGAGGGAGAGAGAGAAGAGACAGAGGGAGAAACAGAGGAAAAGGAGAGCTGTGTTATGCACCATGTTGACCCTTTCCACTCTGGAACACCAGCGGTGGCACGTTCAACTGCTGAAGCCGCTAGCCAATCGCCTCGCTCCGCTTGCGCCTGTCACCCCGCATCACTGGGGTAAAAGTGCACTGTGCCTCCCAATTAACGAGCCAGCCAGTGACCCCCCCCCCCCCCCCCACCCCTTCCACCCTCCCTCACATCCCTGCACCGTGCTCCACAAGCTCCCATAACTCCGGACGAGACACACAAATAAAACACAACCTTTGTGACCACACCCCCTCCATCGATCTGCAGTTTTCCTTTTTTTCCCCCTTCATGATGGTTCATATAAAATATTGTGAGAGAGAGAGAGAGAGAGAGAGAGAGAGAGAGAGAGAGAGAGAGAGAGAGAGAGAGAGAGAGAGAGAGAGAGAGAGAGAGAGAGAGAGAGAGAGAGAGACAGAGAGAGACAGAGAGAGACAGAGAGAGAGAGAAGGGTGGGTGGGGCGAACAAGGATGTTTCATTGAAACTGAAAAAATAAAGATACGTTTTGCTAAGACAAAATGAGCACCGTTGCACATGTATTTTCTCCTTTTCTCCTGGTTATAACTGTTCACCCTTGTAATCAGATCATGCCTGCTGAGGGGTCAAGAACAAAGCCATGCAAATTGTAATTAAATGTGCAGCGTTGCTACAGGGCCCCGTTTGATCGCTGAACCCTTTCATGCCCCCTAATCACTCCTGACAGCCCCTTCCAACAGATTCTGTGACAAACTTCTCAATTCAACTGGGGGATTTTTGAACTCTGCTTGCTCCTGCGGCCCTGGCTCCGGGTCTGTCAAACAATCCAAATCAATGACCCAATTGACCAGTGGTCCCTCTTGTTGATAACCTCAATGAGCTCTATGTTGCCATTCATTGTCTCGCGGGGGCGAAATGCCGATAGCATTTTCTGGTAATTAAACATTGGTTTGGTCCAAGCTTTTGAATACAAACACTGGGTGGCTGGTTCACATCAAATGGTGGGTTTGGTTGGGGGAGGGCTGTGGGGGGGGGGGGGGGGGCTGCTCATAACGCACACAGGGCAGGACTGGGATGCAGGTGCATGAAGAAGCTGGAATGAGGAGGAGGGTGTGTGTGTGTGTGTGTGTGTATGTATGTATGTATGTATGTATGTATGTATGTATGTATGTATGTATGTATGTATGTATGTATGTATGTATGTATGTATGTATGTATGTATGTGTGTGTGTGTGTGTGTGTGTGTGTGTGTGTGTGTGTGTGTGTGTGTGTGTGTGTGTGTGTGTGTGTGTGTGTGTGTGTGTGTGTGTGTGTGTGTGTGTGTGTGTGTGTGTGTGTGTGTGTGTGTGTGTGTGTGTGTGTGTGTGTGTGTGTGTGTGTGTGTGTGTGCGTGCGTGCATGCGTGTGTGCGTGTGTGCGTGTGTGTGTGTGGGTGGTGGGGGCTGACCCCAGGACTTTCCCACCACATAGGCTAGTGGCGCCGGGACACTCATTAGGTCATTACAATAAGGAAGGAGGCATTTTTTTGTTTTATTAAAAATCTCATTAATCCCAAAACAAAAGAGGGGTACTGACCTCATTGGTGCCCCTGTTATCTGAATATGCCTTTATATAATGGAGCGTCTAATTGCAACTGGGGGCTGTGCGGCTTTCTCTCCATTCTGCCTGGGGATTTGGTTTGTGAGGAGTGAAAGGGGAGCTAAAGAGAATTGGCCTCTCTGACCACTGCTGACCTAATGGAAGCTCAGCTTGTATCTCCACTCACTGTGTGCTGCCTTATATCTATAGAAGTCTTAGTCGCCGTTGAAATTACAGAAGATCTCAATAATTTCCAGTAAATGAATGCTCAAAAATAAAGTCCAGCAAGTAGGCACTTATTCGTCTGTTACCTTTATACCTTTGTGAAGAGGGCTTTCATGTACTCGGCTCCCTCTACAGACTTAAAAAAAAAAATCTGAAGCTACAGGCCCTTGTCACCTTGCCTGATTTTAAAGTTCATGTCACAGACCCTGCAACGTCTGAACTGGGAGTTTGCAAATGCATTGATACATAATGCTGATGCTACACGTTACATAATGTTAAGGATATGGTGATGCTTGCTCAATTTTCTTTTCTTTTCTTTTGTCTGTCTGTGTTTTGTTCTGTATGTTGTAACTTGGTTTATTATTTCTATTGCTGCCATTTTGGTCAGGTATTGCTTGTAAAAGAGATCCTCGATCTCAAGCATTTTACCTGGTTAAATAAAGGTTAGAAGTGAAGCTAAGCTAAATTTCTATTATTTATAAGAAATGAAAATGTATTACCATCTCCACCAACAGTTTACACAACTGTATCCTTAAAAAAAACAAGTATTGTATAGGATGTATTCTGTGGGTCATACAGCTCACCATGTTTATTTTTTATCTTATATCTTTATAGAATGTATTCTATGTGTTGTAACCTACTGATCACCATGTTTTTACGGTGTGGTACTGGCCGTGAGCCGTCAGGGTTTGTCTGTATGTCTGTCCCAACAAAAGTTGACCAATCACAACTCACACTGCTACGTGCACTGCATACAGTACGCCTGAATTCTTTCCCCAATACATTTCCAGTTCCGCGTTCGCCTTCTGCGCTCTGATTGGCCCACTGACGTTTCTGGTCGCGCCAATCGTGTGACGGCAAGTTCTTTCGCCGGTTAAGCTTAGGCACTCTTTCGAAGTTGGTTAAGGTTAGAGTTTGTCTTCGAGCAGGGCGATAGAACACCAGCCCTGGTTCCAAACTCTAACCTTAACCAACTTCGAAAGAGTCGCCTAAGCTTAACCAGTGATAAACTAGGCGTTAGGTAGTTTGCAGGCTGTTAGACCCGGAAATGGGCAAAGACACAGCTTGTCACGCGATTGGGCGCACATGTCACATGACCAGAAACGTCAGTGGCCAATCAGATCGCGCCAGAAATGTCCGTGGCCAATCAGATCGCAGAACGCGCACGCAGAACTAGAAATGTATTGGGGAAAGAATAGACGCATACAGTACATCGAACCACAAGGTAACACATTAGCTAGCTAACAACGTTAATGTTAGCAACGTCCAAGCTCTTATCAACATTAGGAACGTACGTTAGCCAAGCTAACATTTTCAACACTAGCAACATATTGATTGATTGATTGATTGAAAACTTTATTAACAGATTGCAGAATGGGTACAGTACAGTACAGCTCAATACATACAATTGTTAAGGGGATGCAGACCAGAGAAAGACTTTTGTCTTGTTTACATCAGGGTCCCCCATTTTCAATTCATCATAACATATATGACATACACGACATACAGATAGACAGTACTGCTGCATCTATACATTTATGACATATCAGATTTGCAAATACAGTACTGTTTGTGATACAAAAAGAGTCCAGAAAAGAGAGTATATACATTTGACGTAGAAACTGTACATTGGAGGGTAGGTTGGGGGGGGGGGACTGTACATTGGAGGTGGTTGGGTGGGTGGGGGAGGGGGGTTCACTGTACAACTGTACAAGCAAAACTGTACATTGGAATATTGACAAAACCATACTTGGTCATTTACTGTACATTGGGTTGAGTTAGTACATTTACATATATAAAGCTAATGTTATGCAATGTTAGCTACGTATGTGTTACGACCCTGGCTCAGGGGCACGCAACCTATGTGCAAACCAACACCAAAACCCTGTGCTCTAACTCAAAGTGCTACTATCTCAAGGAACTATTAATATAAATGTTAACTAAAGTACTAAGGTAACGTAACCCAACGGACAAGGACTAGAAGAACGTGACAGCTCTTTCTCTAAGCACAGACAGTGCATGTGTGTTACTAGGTCTGCCTTTAAAGCTCCCCAGCAGGTAACCAATCAGCACTAATTGGCTAATTGGCAGGCCTCACCTGCATGCCCGGTGACACAGGAGTGATCAGGCCTCTAGTACATAACAGTATGTTAGCCAAGCTAATATTATAGCCTACATTTGCCAAGCTAATGTTACACAACGTTATCAATATCAATCTGGTAAAAAAAAATATATACAAGTATGTCACCATGAAGAGATTGTATTGAGATTGAGGTTTATTCTATATGTTGGCAGGGCTGCCAACTTTCAGTACGTTTGGAGTGATATTTTAGTGTGTGCCCACTGCCCATGTGTGATGCTGTCACAAACTGCACACCAAGTAACTTACACAGTAAATTTCGCAGAGTAAATTTTACTCAAACTGAGTCCATTTGAGCCCAAGTGAGTAACATTTTACTCAGTTTGAGTCAAATGTACTCAGTTTGAGTAAAATGTACTCTGCGAAATTGACTGTGTACTATCCATGTGTGATGCTGTCACAAACTGAACACCAAGTAACTTACTATCCATGTGTGATGCTGTCCAGGGCGGATTTAGGATTGTAGGAGATCCGGTGCTTAGCCCAGATAGGATATTTTTTTACTTCGACACCACAACCTTTAACGTATACCACCACCTTAAAGCGGACAAAAGGCACTAGAGAACACTTAAATTCACACCCTTTAATTAATGAAACAAACTATAATAATTTATAATAATAATAATAATAATAATAATAATAATAATAAAATAATAATAATAATAATAATAATAATAATAATAATAATAATAATAATAATAATAATAATAATAATAATAATAATAATAATAATAATAATAATAATAATAATAATAATAATAATAATAACAATAACAATAACAATAACAATAATAATAATAATAATAATAATAATAATAATAATAATAATAATAATAATAATAATAATAATAATAATAATAATAATAATAATAATAATAATAATAATAATAATAATAATAATACACTGTGTTTGTATAGCACCTTTCATACAAGAATTGCAGCTCAAAGTGCTTCACAGCAGTACAAAAAGACAGGCATAAAATGAGCACAACATTGGCAGATCAAGAGCAATGCATAAAGTGCAGACATAAAGCATAAAATAGATAGCAGTAAAATAGACAAAGTCAAGGTAAGACATACACACATCGTTTTTCATATTAGGATCTAAGATCTAGGGTTAACACCCCTTCCTGACAGGCAGCGACGCGAGCGAGCGTGATTGCGAAAATGATTAAAATGTATTCGTTTCAATCAGACTATCCTGACCTGCCGCGAGCGAAAGCGAACTGAGCAGCGATGTCGTCCACCCCTCAGATATTCGCTCGCTGTGTCTCTAGTTGAGCGATTACGCGGCCGAGTCCCGCCCCTAAACACTTTTTATTGGTCAAGAATCGCAGGCTGCTTCCCCCCCCCCCCCACGTGTGCTTCCAGGTAACACACACACACACAGACACACTCGGACACGCGCCGCGTCATATCAGGACAGTGTCGCGCGCGATTTTGTCTCCAGTTCGCTCGCTCGCTGCCTGTCAGGAACCGGTGTAACTCGCCGAACGTTGAGCGCCAGGACCCCCGAAAACCAGAGTATAGTCGGGTTTTCATCGTTGTTTCTTTTATTCGATATTTCCATTCATAAAGACATGCCGGCAGCCTGTGTTATCACTGGGGATGGGTCTGAGATCTCAAAAGTCCAATACCTCCGCCTAACACCTTGCGGCCGCTATTGCACTCCATTTGAAACGATGTGGCTTGGTGTCTGTCATTTTGGAAATGACACCAGACCACCCTGAAACTACACTCATATTCACGGCGATATAAAACGGAAATGTATGGATGGAAAAATTATCTGTTTTTTGCATCTTGACCGGAAGAAACTCAATGACAATCGACTATATTATTAGATCCATAGCTATAATATATAATATAGCTTTAGGCCTGCAAACACAGCCACATATCCCCATGTTAAAAGGCGCTGGCCTTTCAACAGTAACAGTAAACAGCGCCATCTGGCACTGAAAGTGTTAATATGCGTCTTTGTTTACGGTTTGGTCACTAATACAAAGTAAAATAGTGCAGTGCAATAAAATAGTTAGTAAAATAGAATAAAATAATGCAGAATTGTTATCATTGTATTTTTCCGGGAGGCCGGTAAGGAGTGCATTACAGTAGTCGAGTCGGCTTGAGATAAAGGCATGGATCTGGTTTTCAGCGTCCTTTTGATTTATAAATGGCCGTACTTTAGCTATGTTTCTAAGGTGGAAGAATTATGTTTTTGTCAACTTGTTGATTGTGATTTAAAGCTTAGGTCTGTGTCTACCATAACACCAAGACTTAACTCACTCAAATCCAGTTAGCAGCTGGATAGACTACAGATGGAAATTAGCTTCTGCTAAATCTGGTGCAAACATATTTTCATGTAACAATGATTAATTGTCAATTTTTTTTAAAAAGAAATTAAAAAAAAATGTATAATAGAAAATAGATTCGGGGCTTTTCAGAAAACATTCGGGGCTTGAGCCCAAGTAGCCACCCCCTAGCCCCGCCCCTGATGCTGTCACAAACTGCACACCAAGTAACTTACTATCCATAGCTAAAGATTGCACAGAGAAGTCACACCATTATTATACTTATTCTGTTGGTCATATAGCTCACTATGTTTCTTATCTTTATAGGATGTGTATTCTATGGGTTGTACTGATCACCATGTTTCTTATATCTTTATACAATGCATTCTGTCAGTCATACAGCTAACCATGTTTAGATGATTTATAGAATGTATCTTATGGGTTTGTTGTGTACCCACTGCGGGAACTGAGGACGATCATAGTTCTTAGAGCACCGTTTTGAGCAAGAAAAGGAGAACATTGCTAAATAGCTGAACATGCAAAGGTGGCTGTAACTGAGTTGGAGGAAGCATGGATGGTGGCCTAGCTGTTGGCCAAAAACACCTCTCCCTCGTGCATTCCCATAATGTTGGCGTGTTCCTTTAAATTCAATCTCTCAGCCACATATTACATTTACATTTAGTCATTTAGCTGAACACTTTTATCCAAAGCGACTTACATGTTCTGTACAACAAGTCAGCAGAAAGGGTACAACTATGGCAGCTAAGGGTAAGCAACATTGTTCATCAAACAGTATCGGACTTGAGTTTTTGATTGATTGATTGAAAACTCTATTAACAGATTGCAGAATGGGTACAATACAGTACGGCTCAATACACACAATTGTTAAGGGGATGCAGACCAGAGAAAGACTTTCGTCTTGTTTACATCAGGGTCCCCCATTTTCAATTCATCAGGACATATATGACATATGACATACAGATAGACAGTACTGCTACATCTATGCATTTATGACATACCAGATTTGCAAATACAGTACTGTTTGTGATACAAAAAGAGTCCAGAAAAGAGAGTATATACATTTGACGTAAAAACTGTACATTGGGGGAGGTTGGGTAGGTGGGGTGAGTTTGGGTGGGTGAGGGGGCTGTACATTGGAGGTGGTTGGGTGGGTGGGGAACACTGTACAACTAAGCAAAACTGTACATTGGAATATTGACAAAACCATACTTGGTCATTTACTGTACATTGGAGGGGGTTGGGTTAGGACATTTACAGGGGCCAGTTTCGAATTGCAGTCTCCCGTAGGTGTTCTTTGAGAGTGGTTTTGAAAGTGGGTAGTGATTCACATTCCTTTACAGCTTTGGGTAGGGCGTTCCACATTGATGTGGCATAATTGCGAAACGTGTTTAGTCCCTTGTTTGAGCCGAATCTGGGTTTAACATGATTTGTGGAGCTCCCTCTGGTGTTGTGATCGTGGTATTCACTGACCTTTGGGAAGTATTTTGACATATACATGGGTACCTTGGTCATGTAGTGTATCTTGTAGACCAGGCCCATTGCAAGTTGCTGTACTCTGTCGTCTACTCTAAGCCATCCTAGGTTGTCAAAGTGGGCAGGGGTGATGTGGGTTCTAGGAGTAAGGTCAAGCAGTAGTCTGACTAGTTTGTTTTGAGATGTTTGTAAATTTGTTTTTAGCGCCTTTGAGGTGCTTTGGTACCATGAGGTGCACGCATAGTCGTAGTACCCTTGCATGAGTGCTCCTGCCAGAGTCTTCAGGGTATTCTTGTTTACCAGTGCTACATACTTGAGTGAATTAGATTGTAGGTAATAATATAGGCAAGGTAGATTCCTTAGTAGCATAGTGCATATTAGTGAAAGACTGAAGTTTTTATTTTTTTTGGAATCATGGAGTTACTGGTCTGCCTCTGCATATGGGATAGCAAAACCCAAACGACTAAAACCTGTACTTCAACAGTGGGGAAGAGAGTGGACTTGAATAGCCTATTTGGTGTTCATACTCACCTCTCCGTAGAGTATAAGTCTTCCAAGTCTTGATGGATCATCTAAAGCTACCCTATAAACTGCTAAAATCCTTTATGCATTCACACACACACACTGACCTGATGAATAGAACCCACCTGCGAGTGGTTAAACCTCAAATCTTACTAACCCTAACCTCAACCGTTACCTCAACCCTTACCTCAACCCTAACCTCAACCCTTACCAACCCTAACCTCAACTCTTACCAATCCTAACATCAACCCTAACCTCAACCCTTACCTCAACCATAACCTCAACCCTTACCTCAACCCTAACCTCAAACCTTACCTCAACCCTAACCTCAATCCTAACCTCAACCCTAACCTCAACCCTTATCAACCCTAACCTCAACCCTAACCTCAACCCTTACCTCTACCCTAACCTCAAGCCTTACCTCAACCCTAACCTCAAATCTTACCAACCCTAACCTCAACCGTTACCTAAACCCTAACCTCAACTCCTACCTCAACCCTAACCTTAACTCCTACCACTACCCTAACCTCAAACCTAACCTCAACCCTTACCTCAAACCTAATCTCAACCTTTACCTCAACCCTTACATCAATTCTTACCTCAAGCCTAACCTAAACCTCACTGGAAACTCCACACCCCACCCTAACCTAAAATAGACATCAATACAAATATTTTCAAAGTGACAAAAACCCCAACTAAGTGGAAATAAAACTAGGAGTCTATGACATTTTGAGTCACTTAAACACTCCATGTACCAATATGACTATGTGTGTGTGTGTGTGTGTGTGTGTGTGTGTGTGTGTGTGTGTGTGTGTGTGTGTGTGTGTGTGTGTGTGTGTGTGTGTGTGTGTGTGTGTGTGTGTGTGTGTGTGTGTGTGTGTGTGTGTGTGTGTGTGTGTGTGTGCGTGTGTGTGTGTGTGTGTTTGTGTGTGTGTGTGTGTGTGTGCATGCACCTGTGTGCGTGTGTGTTTGTGCGAATGTCCTCAGGGTCTCTGGTTGACAGTGAGTAGGGGATCAACAGCAGATTAAAGCCTTCAGAAATTGGGGTCAACTCAGAGCTATTATGGCTCCTGAAGCCATTCCCTTACACACTCACTCATACTACCACACACTCACTCATACTAACACACACTCACTCATACTAACACACACTCACTCATGCTAACACACACTCACTCATACTAACACACACTCACTCATACTAACACACACTCACTCATACTAACACACACTCACTCATACTAACACACACTCATTCATACGAACACACTCACTCATACTAACACACACTCACTCATACTAACACACTCATTCATACTAACACATACTCACTCATACTAACACACACTCATTCATACTAACACACACTCACTCATACTAACACACTCATTCATACTAACACACACTCACTCATATTACTAACACACTCACACACATTCACTCATACTAACACACACTCACTCATACTAACACACTCATTCATACTAACACACATTCACTCATACTAACACACACACATTCATACTAACACACACTCATTCATACTAACACACACTCACTCATACTAACACACACTCACTCATACTAATGTGACAGATCGTATCGGACTCCTCTGCGTTGTCTATTAAATGCTGATGCCCCGAGGGAGAGTCGAACCCGGGTCTCGCGCTCTGCGGGCGACGACAAAGACCGCTGCACTAAGAGGTGAATTCACTTCTGGGTACCGTACCTATGCGTCTATTAACCCTGTTATGGGGAAGTGAGTTTAACTCGCAGCCCGCTTACTGCCACAGTCACTTCTCAACACACTTGTTTTCTTGTGACTGTGGATATACTCACGGACCTCCGTTACACTAACACACACATACATTCATACTAACACACACTCACTCATACTAACACACACTCATTCATACTAACACACAGTCACACTCACTCATATACTAACACACACTCATTCATACTAACACACACTCACTCATAGTATACTAACTAACACACACTCACTCATACTAACACACACTCACTCATACTAACACACACTCATTCATACTAACACACACTCACTCATACTTTCACACACTCACTCATACTAACACACACTCATTCATACTAACACACTCACTCATACTAACACACTCATTCATACTAACTAGAGCTGGGCCATTAACGGCGTTAACGTGCTGAGTTAACGCAAGACTAGTATCGTGCAATAATATAATTGAGGCCGTTAATCTAATTCTCAAAGTTATGGTCTGGGAGTGTGATGTATTGTCCTTAAATACTTGCCGTAGTGCTGTGGTACCCGGAAGTGATTGCACGTATGTACATGAGCTGTAGTCTGAATAATGTGTCAAACTAAAGTAGTGGTCCGGTAATCATTGTTATACAGGTGAGGTTAAGAAGTCCTCAGGATATAACACAATTCGGCGATGAGGACGTCTGAATCTGCGCAATGCAAGAGAAGTCCTTCGGGACCTTTGTTTACCATGTTAGCTTAGCGAGTTAGCATGTTAGCTCACGTCGTGGCCCGGCACTTGGAAACATCTACAAGAAGAGGAAATCCACTTTACACACTAAAAGAAGGATCGACTGGACTATCGTGAGTGTTTACAACAGAAATGGCTTGGGTTATTGGAAATATTGGACCGTTTGATGACAATGTGGAGTTATGGAACTGTTACACTGAGCGTTTTGATTACTTCATTATAGCTAATGGAATTGAAGAGGACAAAGTAGTTCCCACATTTCTGACTGTAATGGGGCCCGGGACATTTAATTTGTTGAGAAACCTGCTTCTGCAGCAGTGTGTGTGAGTAGCCAGTCTGCGAGAGACTGTTCTATTTATCAGGCCATATTGTGCAGAAGAGGAGAGCTAGTTTGTCATCCGGCCAATGTGAACAAGCTGGTCTGCCTGAGTGACTGGTGGAAGAAGGAGAAATAGAGATTGGACTGATTGAGTCAAGCCATGTCACATAGTTCAAGTTCAAGTTTGAAATGCTTCTTTCTGTTTTGCTCCTGAGAGTGTGCTAGATACTGTACTGTTCTGTACTGGTAATATTATTTATTTGTGTTAACTTCTGAATAAAACAATTTATTAAACACAAGTACATCTTATTGAACATTATTTTGATATTTCATTACCAATTATCATAGCAAAACAGCTTTTTCAAACAGTCTGTAATGCATTTAGGAAACGGGAGATGGGCTCATGGTGTAATGGGCCACCTGGCCTGAGAAACGTAAGGAGGAAACAAAAAGTAAGGACTTACTTCTGGTCATTATTTGGGTAGAACACACATATTTTGAATGCCTTCGGCAGATTTTTTTTTTTTTTTTAGCCATTTTAATCTAGATTAATCTAGATTAATTCCAGGATTGCAGGTAGATTAATCTAGATAAAAAAGTTTAATCTATGCCCAGCTCTAATACTAACACACACTCACTCACACACATCATCCTGCTACAGTCGAAGACACAACCTCACCCAAGACAGGAATGACAACATTTTCCATCTGCGTCAACTTCCAGATTATGTTATGGTGTCGTCAAGCTTTCATCACGTTATGATTATGTTATGGTGTCATCATGTTTCGTAATATTTTCTCCAACCGGTGCGTCAGCTCCACTGAACGTGTCTGTCCCAGTGCATCCGGTTTTTGATCCGCGTGTGTTTGCATTAGATAACCGTGACATGTATGACACCAGTGAAAAATAGCGACACACACATGAATGATTCCAGTGGTATTACTCATGCAAAACCCTTCTTGTCATAATAAGAGAGAGAGTGAGTGAGTGAGTGAGTGAGTGAGTGAGTGAGTGAGTGAGTGAGTGAGTGAGTGAGTGAGTGAGTGAGTGAGTGAGTGAGTGAGTGAGTGAGTGAGTGAGTGAGTGAGTGAGTGAGTGAGTGAGTGAGTGAGTGAGTGAGTGAGTGAGTGAGTGAGTGAGTGAGTGAGTGAGTGAGTGAGTGTGTGTGTGTGTGTGTGTGTGTGTGTGTGTGTGTGTGTGTGTGTGTGTGTGTGTGTGTGTGTGTGTGTGTGTGTGTGTGTGTGTGTGTGTGTGTGTGTGGAGGGGAACTGTTTGCATTATGACATACCGGTATGTAAAGGCAGGACTTTGAGGTCCTAGAAAAGTCATTGTGTTCGAAAAGGTTCATGTCCAATTCCTGAAGCTGACTTGTATAATTATAGACACAATACAATACAAATAGTACAATATAATGAAAGACTACTGAGATTTGTAGTAGTAGTAGTAGTAGTAGTGGTAGTAGTAGCACAGGCATATCGTGCAGCAAAGGGAACCGCTCCCGCCTACCTCCGATCAATGGTCTCCAACTACACACCCTCAAGACCCCTACGCTCTGCATCTTCTGACCGTCTCAGACCCACTCCTATCCGAGCTCCGGGACGGTCATCAAGGAGAACCTGCCTTTTCTCAGTCCTTGCCCCACAATGGTGGAATGAACTACCCACCCCAGTTAGGACAGCCGAAACCCGTCCAATCTTTCGCTGCCGACTAAAGACGCACTTCTTCAACCGTTATCTAAAAAAAAAAAAATAATAATAATCTATCCCTAACTAACCTTACTGTCATGCACTTGTCCTAATAAACTAACCTACACTGTAGCACTCAACACTTTGATGAACATTGTTACTCAGCTGATAGAGTTGTGCCCTTCCTGATTACTTGTTATACTTGATGGATAAAAGCATCAGCTAAATGACTAAATGTAAATGTAATGTAAAATGTAGTAGTAGTGGTAGAAGTAGTAGTAGTAGTAGTAGCAGCAGCAGCAGCAGTAGTAGTAGTAGTCCCAGATAGCAAAAGGTGTTAATTCAATGTTGATTTATGGTCACAATGCTTGATTTTTGGTTAAGGTCGACGATTGATGTTGAATCACCCATTAACCTTTAAAGCAATTGACTAATGTTGAAAACATATCATTGAATCAATATTGTTTTGTGGTTGCATTTTAATGATTGAAATGCCAATATCTAATAAATGTTGAATCAACGGATGCTGCTCAACATGCTGTCGTCATTGTCTCATCACCCAGACTGCACTGCACTTGTGCTGCCCCGCCTCCCAGAATGCACCTGTGCGGCAGCTTCCTGGCTGCTACCTCATGTCTCTCTGCATCGGTGAGTACTGCATGGCAATAATGTCGATTATGTTGTATGTTGTATGTTGTATGTTGTATGTATGCTTTCGATTGCAAACGCCAGCGGAGTAGTGCCGTGTTCGTTTTTACATGGTAGAGAATATTATATTAAGGGGAGACACTGCAGGTGAATAGGGTAAAAAAGTTAACTAATAGATATCACAATGAAACTTCCCCAGTTGATTACTTATATTAAGACAAGACTTTTTTGTATTACAAGTTTTCTGAAATTGTATGTTTAAATATGCAAATGAGGCATAATCTACTTAAATATGCACTAATTTGCATATAATTCCAGGACAGAAATCTGAACATTGGATAAAGCCATTTTCAAAATGATAGTTTCATTTTGTTGACATATTAGAGCCAAAGGTTATTACAGAGGGGATTTTGGATATCTCTTTTTATCACTCCATAAATCAGAAAATACTCCATTCAGTCCATTTTTATGGTAAAATTCCATATTTCGCCATGTTTTTAGGAATAAAATGTGATATAAATCAGGGTATGAATGCGATATCAACAAACCCTTCTGTAAATACCTTCAGAACATAGATATGAATAGAACTGGAAGTTTTGGTGTATGTGAGTGCTACTGAAGTGGAGATTTCTGGCTCAGAGTATGAGGAAAAACTCTTAAAACTCATTTTTGGGAAAACGCATTCAAAGTTCTGTATTGTAAAATGCCATACTTTTTTTTTTAAACAGATATTTACAAACACAATACCTAATCAAACCATTAGTAATAGACAACCTAAACACATGTCTGATAACTGAATAATAATAATAATGATGTTATTGAACTGAACAGAACTACACACAGGCTACAAACAGTGTAGTACAGTGTAGTACCCCCTAATAGGCAAAAAATATTTGAATAGATATCACTATGAAACTTTCCCAATTTGTTATGTACATATAAACTAAGAAAAAATATATTGCAAGTTTTCTGAAATTTATGTTTATATATGCAAATGAGGCACTTCCCCATTAAATATATGCACATTTATGGATGCAATAAGGCAAAATGATGTAAAATAAACAACTAAATGTGTGTTATTGACGTTTTATTGTCACTAGTTTCATAGAAGACATGTTTAGGAAGCAAAATATAACAAAATCTCAAAATCAACAAAAAAAGTATATTTGACTATTCACCTGCAGTGTCTCGCCTTAACAGTTATTCATGCCTGCTAGCTGAAGCTAATTTAGCTAGTAGCGTTAGCAGTTAGCTATGATTGTTTCTTGATTTTGGTGTTTAGTGATATCCACCTGTTGTATATACTGTTATACATTTTATGTAGGCTAACGTCAGTAACGTTTCAAAATGTGGCTTATGATGTATTCTTTAACAGGATACACTGGCACAATCAGTTAGCTTAGCATTGCTGCTACCTTGCTTGCTAAAAAGTCATGGTAAACCAACATGGCAGGGTGCAGGCATACAGGCCGGGCCTGTCTCTCTCCCTCCCTCCCTAATGTGTTTGTGCTTAAAACAGTGAATGATGACCGCATGTTCTCAGAGCATTTTCAGAGCACTGTTAAACTGTTAAATGGTCATTTTAAAACTAATATAAGAAATTAATGTATATAGTGGTATATTTATGAGGGAAAACAAATATTTGCAACAACTTTTAACATTTATACAGGTAGGTTATTGATAACTAATTCTGCTATGAGTGTCATATTATAATCAATCAAAGCGAGGAACATAGAACCCGGGGAACATAGGACCGGGGGAACATAGGGATGATCCCCTGGTGGGTATCCACTTGCATTCATTGTGCTACAGTAAGCTAGGCTAGCTGGTTTGTATCCACTTGCATTCATTGTGCTACAGTAAGCTATAGGCTAGCTGGCCTGTTCTGTTTCCATTCATTGTGCTAAGCTAGGCTAGCTGGTTTGTATCCACTTGCATTCATTGTGCTACAGTAGGCTAGCTGGTCTGTATCTGCTTCCATTCATTGTGCTAAGCTAGGCTAGCTGGCCTGTTCTGTTTCCATTCATTGTGCTAAGCTAGGCTAGCTGGTCTGTACCTGCTTCCATTCATTGTGCTAAGCTAGGCTAGCTTGCCTGTTCTGTTTCCATTCATTGCGCTAAGCTAGGCTAGCTTTCAGCAGGATATCTTTCTACTGAATGCACAGAGAGGAAACTGGTATCTATCTTCTTGTCTGACTCTGGAGAAGACGATAAGATAATTTCCCATAATGTTGGCGCATTCTACTTTAAACACTCACTTTTAACATTCACTTTAGACACTTTAATCCAGGTGACAGCCACTGGCCCACTATCGCCCCAGACCATTGCAATGGTTCCAGACAGTCTCCCATCGACATTGTGTAGGCTAATGCCACCGAGGACTCTGCCCTCACTGCCTTCTCCTTCGTCAACTACGGCAACACCTCTGCCCTGTACGAGAGCGAGAACACCGGCAAGACAGGTGAGCAATGATAGGGACCCTGTATTGGGAAAGGATAGGGACCCTGTATTGAGAAAGGATATGGACCCTGTATTGAGAAAGGATAGGGACCCTGTATTGAGAAAGGATAGGGACCCTGTATTGAGAAAGGATAGGGACCTGTATTGATAAACTATAGGGAACATGTATTGATAAACGATAGTATTCAGTCACATAAAGAGGAACAAAAATAAACAGGATGATTAGTAGTCATTTAGAACAACGCCACCAGACTGTTTGTAAAGAGTTTCTAGTTTGAGGAGAAACAGGATTCCTTTCACTCGAGTCTCCAGTCAGTCTGGGTGTAGTTTGTGTTCAGTGCATCACCTCCATCCCAACAAGAAGACCCCCTGGAGACCCCTGTCTTAGAGGACCTCTCTCCCAGTCCAGACCCCTGTCCAGGACCTCTCTCCCAGTCCAGACCCCTGTCCAGGACCTCTCTCCCAGTCCAGACCCCTGACCTAGAGGACCTCTCTCCCAGTCCAGACCCCTGACCTAGAGGACCTCTCTCCCAGTCCAGACCCCTGACCTAGAGGACCTCTCTCCCAGTCCAGACCCCTGACCTAGAGGACCTCTCTCCCAGTCCAGACCCCTGACCTAGAGGCCCTCTCTCCCAGTCCAGACCCCTGACCTAGACTAGAGGACCTCTCTCCCAGTCCAGACCCCTGACCTAGAGGCCCTCTCTCCCAGTCCAGACCCCTGACCTAGACTAGAGGACCTCTCTCCCAGTCCAGACCCCTGACCTAGGGGTGGTTAAGGACGGGGACATGTAGGCCTGTATGGAGATGTTTTTCATCCACATGCTCTTGTACAACCCCATCATGTCTGACTCTGTGTGCATGTTATGCTTGTTCAGTTTATTATTCAACGTTTTGTGCCCTGGCTTTCTGGAATAACTTATTTTTTTGTATGCAAGAATGTGCTTTAAAACTCAATGCATTATTCTGTGTTTTGGATTATTAAAGCTGCAGTAGGCAACTTCGGAGAAGTTTAGCAAATAGCAGTTATGAATAGAGGACAGTTTAGCAGTTATGAATAGAGGACAGTTTAGCAGTTATGAATAGAGGGCAGTTATGAATAGAGGGACAGTTTAGTTAGACGAATTGTGCACCATGACAATTCGACGAAAGGTCATAAGCCAGGATTTGAACCCGTAGCGTCGCGGTACGTAGCTGAACCCACCCTCTGTTTGTTTGTCTTCCAGTCAAAGTGACTCTGAGGAGTGGCGTGCAGGTGTCCGGGGGGGGTCTGTCCGAGGCCTGCGACAGCCTACAGTTCCACCTGCACTGGGGCAACGGCTCTGAGGTGAAGGGGTCCGAGCACACGGTGAACGGCAAGCGCTACGCCATGGAGGTACGGGTTCGACTAGGGATCAGACTGGGGGCTAGATCCACAAAGAATGTATTGCACGGTGCTAATTGCACCCTTACTTACAATTCATTATGAATTCAAAATGGGGGACCCTGATGTAAACAAGACGAAAGTCTTTCTCTGGTCTGCATCCCCTTAACAATTGTGTGTATTGAGCCGTACTGTATTGTACCCATTCTGCAATCTGTTAATAAAATGTTCAATCAATCAATCACCTGCACTGTGATTGATTGAATGACATTTGTACTGTACTTTACTGTACATATAAAACCATTGAAACAATAGAAAAAAGATGCAGGTGCGTTGAAAAAGGAGTCCAAAGAAGTGGGCGCAGGCGAGCGTTTTGAGCCCCAGATGTTCATTAACCCCCGCATGGCTTCTCCTCAGATGCACATCGTGAACCTCAAGTCGTCCTACGGCGGGAACACGTCGCTGGGCGTCGCCGACCCCGCCGGGCTGGCTGCCTTCGGCTTCTTCAACGAGGTGAGGATGTGTGTGTGTGTTTGGGTGTTCGAACGTTCGGACCTTCGTTCATTACGTTGGCATTCAAATTCTAAATCAACATTAGAAAATTTTCATTTTTAATTAAAAAAATAAATCTATTATTTTTAATTGTTTATGTCTATTCATTCTGTTTAAACCAATGGGGTTTTTCTTCACAGTTGCAGATAGAGATTAGGCTACACTAATATTATAGTATTAAAAACTGATGAATTATATTCATTAAAGAAAGTTGATTTAATAAAAGAAAAATACTCACTTTATTCAAATTGAGGATTTAGTTTGAGGATATTTATATATATAAAAAAAGAAATACATTTTTTTTTTTAAAGATTTTTTTTTAATTAAAAACGTAGGATCAAATGTCCGTTTGAAAAACCCTGACGAAGTTCGAATCCCAAAAACAGGCTTCGGGGACAGCTTTAGTGTGTGTGTGTGAGAGAACAGGGTACAATAGACTCGAGCGCTAAACCATGACTGCGTTTTGACAGGAAATGTCTGGAAATGCGACTAACTCACCTGCCAGTTGGAACGCCTTGACCTCCCACCTGAGCAACGTCATGCTGAAAGGTAAGAGGATGTTTCGATATGTGTTGCCTTGTCCAACGAGAGTTAAATCATCTCCTATCAGGCTGTCTGGCTGCAGGTTCAACAAGTTAAATCATCTCCTATCAGTCTGCCTGTAGGTTCATATAAAACCATTGAAACAATAGAAAAAAGATGCAGGTGCGTTGAAAAAGGAGTCCAAAGAAGTGGGCGCAGGCGACCGTTTTGAGCCCCAGATGTTCATTAACCCCCGCATGGCTTCCCCTCAGATGCACATCGTGAACCTCAAGTCGTCCTACGGCGGGAACACGTCGCTGGGCGTCGCCGACCCCGCCGGGCTGGCTGCCTTCGGCTTCTTCAACGAGGTGAGGATGTGTGTGTGTGTGTGTTTGGGCGTTCGAACGTTCGGACCTTCGTTCATTACGTTGGCATTCAAATTCTAAATCAACATTAGAACATTTTCATTTTTAATTAAAAAATAAATCTATTATTTTTAATTGTTTATGTCTATTCATTCTGTTTAAACCAATGGGGTTTTTCTTCACAGTTGCAGATAGAGATTAGGCTACACTAATATTATAGTATTAAAAACTGATGAATTATATTCATTAAAGAAAGTTGATTTAATAAAAGAAAAAGACTCACTTTATTCAAATTGAGGATTTAGTTTGAGGATATTTATATAAAAAAAGAAATAAATTTTTTTTTTAAAGATTTTTTTTTTATTAAAAACGTAGGATCAAATGTCCGTTTGAAAAACCCTGACGAAGTTCGAATCCCAAAAACAGGCTTCGGGGACAGCTTTAGTGTGTGTGTGTGAGAGAACAGGGTACAATAGACTCGAGCGCTAAACCATGACTCCGTTTTGACAGGAAATGTCTGGAAATGCGACTAACTCACCTGCCAGTTGGAACGCCTTGACCTCCCACCTGAGCAACGTCATGCTGAAAGGTAAGAGGATGTTTCGATATGTGTTGCCTTGTCCAACGAGAGTTAAATCATCTCCTATCAGGCTGTCTGGCTGCAGGTTCAACAAGTTAAATCATCTATCAGTCTGCCTGTAGGTTCAACAAGTTAAATCATCTCCTGTCTGGCTGCAGGTTCAACAAGTTAAATCATCTCCTATCAGGCTGACTGTCTGCAGGGTTCAACAAGTTAAACCAAGACCTTTTAAGGCTTTAAATGGAGAATTATGAACGTAATACTTTTTAAGACTTGTTAACCCTTTCACTATCACACTACAGACGGTTAACCCTTTCACTATCACACGACAGACAGTTAACCGGTCTGTGTCTCTGAGGATGTGTGTCTGCGTCTCTTTTCTGAGGATGTGTGTCTCTTCTTTGAGGATGTGTGTCTGTGTCTCTTCTTCTTTGAGGACGTGTGTCTCTTCGTCTCTGAGAAAGTGTGTCTGTGTCTCTTCGTCTTCAGGTCAGCACGCGTCCCTGCCAGCAGGCCTTTCGCTGGACGATCTGCTAGAAGGAGTGGATCGTACCAAGTACTACCGCTACCTGGGCTCCTTGACCACCCCCGCCTGCAACGAGGCTGTGGTTTGGACCGTGTTCAAGGACTCGATCAAAATCAGCAAAGATTTGGTGAGGTTTCATTTCATCATAGATGTTAGCTAGCTGGCACCACAAGTCTCAAGAGAGATGTAAATGACCGACCACAGGAAAAAAGGTACATAATGTACATTATGTTATATCCTCATACGTCTTGTATAAGTCAGCAAAAGTCAAAAAGTGACCGGTAGTCGAACCAACAATGATTGTAGTTGTGGTTTGAGTGTTCTCACCACTTGACTAAGCATCCCACCCTGAAACAAACACAGCTCTCACCACTAGACTAAGACGACACCCACCCTGATACAAACACTGTGACAGACCCTCTAAACACTGATAGACCCTCTAAACACTGATAGATCCTCTAAACACTGATAGACCCTATAAACACTGACAGACCCTCTAAACACTGACAGACCATCTAAACACTGTGACAGACTCGACAAACACTGTGATAGACCCGACAAAAACTGTGATAGACCCTCTAAACACTGATAGATCTATCACAGTGTTTAGAGGGTCTATCAGTGTTTAGAGGGTCTATCACAGTGTTTAGAGGGTCTATCAGTGTTTGTAGGGTCTATCACAGTGTTTAGAGGGTCTATCACACCCTCTAAACACTGATAGATCTATCAGTGTTTAGAGGTGTCACAGTGTTTGTCGGGTCTGTCACAGTGTTTAGAGGGTCTAGCAGTGTTTAGAGGGTGTGATAGACCCTCTAAACACTGTGATAGATCTAGAAGTGCATGGATACACATTGTATTGCCTAGATGGTGTCAGGCTAGGCGATTGCTTAATTCTCTTTCCTGTCCAGTCTAACTGGATGCTGACTGTAGCTTGTTACTGTAGACCTACAGAGTGAGTAATTGAGTGATTAAAAAAAATTGCACTCGTGTGAAGTGAGGGGTGCTCTTATCATCGTACATCATCTCACCTCTCTTCCTCCCTTTTTTATTTTTGTGTCTATCAGCTGCTGCTCGACAGTTTGACCCCAAGCTGACCGACCAGGACTACAGCGAAACTGTCAAGAAGTGGCTTCGTTATGCGCCAGACCGGGAGGGAGGCATCTCAAGGAACCGAAGTGACCCAAACTTAAGTCAAGCGAACCAGAGTCAAACTTAGGGTACCACAGCACAGCACACACACACTGTTTCCCTGGTTCATACAGTACAAGGAATTACCCTGGCATCTACTTGAATGACTTATGCTGCTTCAGCCTGTTCTTGGAACCGAAGTGACCCAAACTTAATTGTCAAGCGAACCAGAGTCAAACTTAGGGTACCCCAGCACAGCACAGCTACCCCAGCACAGCACACACTGTTTCCCTGGTTCATACAGTACAAGGAATTACCCTGATGGACACTGTTCTTCCATGGACGGCATCTACTTGAATATGCTGCTTCAGCCTGTTCTTGGAACCGAAGTGACCCAAACTTAATTGTCAAGCGAACCAGAGTCAAACTTGGGGTACCCCAGCACACTGTTTCCCTGGTTCATACAGTACAAGGAATTACCCTGGACACTGTTCTTCCATGGACGGCATCTACTTGAATGACTTATGCTTCAGCCTGTTCTTGCAGTGTTTATTTTTTTTATTTTTAATTTTAACCTTTATTTACCCAGGGTAGGTTCGCTGAGCACAGATGCTCTTTTTCAGCTACGCCCTGCTTCACATTCACAGAGTTCCATTCACACCTGGGAGCTGCCCAGGCCTAACAAAATTAATAGTTGGTTTCAGGTTGCCGACCGACCCTGCCGATTTAGGTGCGACCCAATATATTTTATGAGTTTTTAGAAAAAATTATAAAAAAAAAAAAACCCTTTTTTTTTTTTTTTCTTTCTTTTTTTTTATAAAGTTTCATAGAAATCTTAGTCAAACATTTAGTATTATGGATATTAAACATGCTGGCAGAGTACATGCATCCATGTTGTTGTGAACATTTTAATTAAATAAAGAAATTCCCTATCCATAGTCGCCGTGGGAAAGAATAAAATAAAAAAATAAAATAAAATAAATTCCCTACCTACCCATGGCCAAACTGACAACCAACCTGAAACCAACTATTAATTTTGTTAGGCCCCAGTACAACCACAGTCTGACACTGTTGGCCACTGAGCAACTCCACTGGAGCAGTTGGGGGTTTAGTGCCTTGCTCAAGGGCACTTCAGCGGTTGGTGTTAAGGGTATGGGAGAGAGTTATATGGGAGAGAGTTATAGAAACATTAGGGGTGTAACGGTACACAAAATCCACGGTTCGGTACGTACCTCGGTTTTGAAGACACGGTTCGGTATTATTTTCGGTACAGTGGGGGGGGGGGGGGGGGGGGGGGGGGGCGTAATCCAAAAAAAATTGCTTTTCATTTATCTATTTATTTAACTGTATTAAACAATATAAAACGAATTGGCCATAATTGACTGAGCAAACTAATGCTTACTGCTGTAACCTACTAATAACACTTAAGTAAATCTGAAGATTATTATATAGCAGATGCCTTGGAGGATAAGTCGTGGACAACTGTAGATCATCTAAGCTCCACTGTGTTTAAATTCAAATCATATGCCATTGTTTATATTTAACCCTTGTGTCTGAAAACTAAAGTATTATACTCTTATTAGGGGACTAAATTGAAAAACTCCATAAAAAGATTATGTTGAAATAATTTCCCACTTTCTTTTCCATAAATATTTTATTCAACTTCAGCCCTGATCATAACCATTTTTTATATTATTTTTGTAATGAAATACTCCCACTTTTCTGAAAAGAGTTGTTAAATATGACAAAAAAAATCATATGTGGTGGTTATGATCGGGCTGAAGTGGAATAAACAATTTATGAAGAGTAAAAAAAAAAAATACAAGATAATTAAAAGATTATGCCACATTATGTTGGCTCATCACTGCAAAGTTATCAAACAAATACGAATCTGATCAGACACAAGGGTTAAGTTGTTCCCTTTCTAATTTCCTCAAACATCTAGTCTAGTTAATGTGATCAATATTATTTGACAATTGATGCTTTTTGTTGGACATTTCAGTCAGTAGTGAGCTCATACTTTGAGCTCATAAATTTATAGTTAAAATGATTGCAATCTTGTCTTCGTTGTGCATGAATGCGTGTGCTCACCACACACAATATGTGTGTCACTATTCTGGCAGTGGCTATATTGTTAATGAAAGCCTGTTATAAGGTCTGTTATTTGTTTTTTGTAAAGTTTTAGTCACTGGAAGTTCTGATACCCTAGAAAAAAATAAATTTTCATTTTAAAAGCCATGTTGTCATTTTTGTTCACACATTTTTGGAAATATGGTCATATAAGAATTTTATTATTATTTATTTAACAATAGTGTGTTTAACAGCAGGAAAAAAACATGTAATGTTATGATGTATACATATCAGCAGCAATATTTTAATGTAAAATGTACATTAATCAGTATTGATTCCTTAACTTTACAAGTTACAAGTAGATGTACAAGTTACAAATGTACAAGTAGAGTACCATTTAGATTATGGTTGAATAAACATTGATGTCTAACATTGATTCAATATAAAATCAACTAAAATGTGCATGTAGATTACCATTTAGATTATGGTTGAATAAACATTGATGTCTAACATTGATTCAATATAAAATCAACTAAAATGTGCATGTATATTACCATTTAGATGATGGTTGAATCAACATTGATATAGTATCAACTATGGTTGACACCTAACGTTGATTCAACGTTAGGGTCATAGACAACGATCTATATAATTTAGATGTCAGGCTTCAACATAGATTCAATATTTCTGCTGAACCCTTTTTTCAACGTTGATTCACTCATTTTTTGCTATCTGGGGTAGTAGTAGTAGTAATAATAGTAGTAGCAGCAGTAATCATAGTAGTAGTAGTAGTAGTAGTAGTAGTAGTAGTAGTAGTAGTAGTAGTAGTAGTAGTAGTAGTAGTAGTAGTAGTAGTGGCAGTAGTAGTAGTAGCAGCAGCAGTAGTAGTAGTAGTAGTAGTAGTAGTAGTAGTAGTGGCAGTAATAGTAGTAGTAGTAGCAGCAGCAGTAGTAGTAGTAGTAGTAGTAGTAGTAGTAGTAGTAGTAGTAGTAGTAGTAGCAGTAGCAGTAGCAGTAGCAGCAGCAGCAGTAGTAGTAGTAGCAGCAGCAGTAGTAGTAGTTGTAGTCAGGGGTGTAGCTCCAGATTCTGGGCCCCATGAAAGAATGTATTTGTAGGCCCCCAGTGAATGCGAGCGCGCGTAAGCAGAAATTTGTTGGCCATTTTTTTATTGATGAAAACGCATAATATGGTTTTTACCTATACATTCGGATCAGCAGTTCAGCACCTGCACTGTTGGTGGGTGAGCCTAGTAAAGGATGTCGCATTGCGTTCATCTTCAATGAATGGACCAATGCAATAGTCTACCAAAGCCCCCCCTCTCTCTCTATATATCTCACACACACACACACACACACACACACACACACACACACACACACACACACACACACACACACACACACACACACACACACACACACACACACACACACACACACACACACACACACACACACACACACACACACACACACACACTTCAGAAACAAACATAGTATCAATGAGAGCATCAATAATACACCTGAGTGATGTCTAGTAAAAAAAAAAAAAAAAAAAATTTTTGGGGGCCCCCTCTCAGTGCTGGGCCCTTGGAATCATCCTAAGCTACCCCCCCCCCCAGCTACGCCCCTGGTTGTAGTAGTAGTTGTAGTAGTCGTAGTAGTAGTAGTAGTAGTAGTAGTAGCAGCAGTAGTAGTAGTAGCAGCAGCAGTAGTAGTAGTAGTAGTTGTAGTAGTCGTAGTAGTAGCAGCAGTAGTACTGATCTCAACCTCTTTCAACAGACGGTTGAACCTTTTCATGCAAACAGCCCACAAAAATGTATGTTTGGCAAGCAGAGGAAATCTAATCTCCTCATAAGAGCACAAAGAAAGATATTCCTCAAATTATACACTGTGGAGTACCCTTTATCTTTATTTGTATAACCCTCAAGGAAATAACCAAGAGTCAGACTTAATACGCTTACTGCCACAAACACTCCTAACACTATTACCTAAAGTACTATGACTTCTAGTGTTGTTGTTGATGCGCACTACTGTTACTACTGCTGATACTGCTGCTGCTACTTAGTGCTTCTACAAAATCACCTAAACTTGTCATGTCAACCTTTACATATAGAGATTGACTGGGGCCTGATAATTACAGCCTGATTCATCCTGTACTTGAACTGAACTAAGGACTAAGAGCTTTTTCTGAGTCCAAACCCAACTGAGGCCAAAAGCTTTGCTGATATTGTATATTACAGTATATTGTCAATGCAAATCGAAACCTGAGCAATTAAGTGAGAAATGTATCCTGAACTGACCTACACCTGTTGAGCCAAGTCGGGTCCTGTCAGGTTCAGGCATAATCAGAAGCCTGGGAGGCACCACAGAGGAAGGGATCTGAACATCTAAAATCCTCCGAAGTCACTCCTGTCTGCTGGAAACGACTTTACCAAACACCTAGATGTCAACACTCCAGAGACTAAGACAGCACATGTCCCTCTTCTCCTTATTTATCCCTGTCAATTAGACATTAGAGAGAGAGAGAGAGAGAGAGAGAGAGAGAGAGAGAGAGAGAGAGAGAGAGAGAGAGAGAGAGAGCGAGAGAGAGAGAGAGAGAGAGAGAGAGACAGACAGACAGACAGACAGACAGACAGACAGACAGACAGACAGACAGACAGACAGACAGACAGACAGACAGACAGACAGACAGACAGACAGACAGACAGACAGACAGACAGACAGAGAGAGAGAGAGACAGACAGACAGACAGACAGACAGACAGACAGACAGACAGACAGACAGACAGACAGACAGACAGACAGAGAGAGAGAGAGAGAGAGAGAGAGAGAGAGAGAGAGAGAGAGAGAGAGAGAGAGAGAGAGAGAGAGAGAGAGACACACACTGGGTCTCATTCTCCAACGGACTTACGACAAGAAATTTGCTCTCAGGGCCATTTAAGACATGTTAGGGCCAGTTGTGGGATAGCCAACATGCAATATATCCCATTGATTGGTACAATGGGACAGACATTTGTTTTATATAGCTATAACCTGCATTCTTTCAAATATATCATTAATCAATAAAACAGATATTGGAATACACTATGGGCTAGATCCACAAAGAATGGATTGCACGGTGCTAGTTGCACCCTTACTTACAATTCATTATGAATTGAAAATGAGGGACCCTGATGTAAACAAGACGAAAGTCTTTCTCTGGTCTGCATCCCCTTAACAATTGTGTGTATTGAGCCGTACTGTATTGTACCCATTCTGCAATCTGGTCATACAATTTTCATTCAATCAATCAATCTGCACGGTGATTGATTGAATGAAAATTGTATTAACAGAATCCGCCGATGGACCGCACAGGGGGAACAGGTTAAGACAGCTTCCCCACACGTTGGGGAATCAGAGTGATCTTGTCGTCGGTTCTATCTTAGTCGGTCCCAAGATGGTTGCTCTAAGAGAAGTCTTTGGGAAATGTTGGACATTAGGGACTCTTCTAGTTCTGTTTAGAAGTCTACAAACTGCATGTGTCCAAGTCCAGACTTTTCCTTGACCCCCTGATTGATATCTATGATTGATTGTCATGTTTTTGTTTGACAACTGACCAACCACAAGGAACCAAGCACAGAATAGCCTGTTGTTAAATTCTCAAACAGACTTACGAAAAAGTTACCAAGACATTTCTTTGTAACTCAATATACAAACTTTTTTGGCATTCCCGAATGACTTCTTTTTGTAAATTCGTTTGTAGGATTTACGAACTCGAAAAGGCAGTCGTAAGTCGGACCGTCCGGTGTGCGCCAGTGTTTTTAATGGCCTCATTTGGGAGAAGTCCTTGGGGATTGTGGTCACTTCGATTCTACAGACAACCTCAGAATTAAATAATTATAATAAAGATAAAAAATACTATATCTGGATGCATTGGTGTGTGCCCCGAGTTTTTAACAGCTTCATTTGGGATTCTGTTCACTTAGATTCTACAGACATCCTCGGAATTAAATAATTATAATGATAATGATAATAAATATGACAATATTTGTATCATTGACAATTATGTTTTACATTTATAGTCATGATTCAATGAGGCAATGTAATTGTGTAATATGTGTTTGCATTATCAGTGTTAGTGTTGTTGTAATTGTGTAGTACCTTATGTGTTTGTATTATCAATTCATATAATCTTTTCATAGGGGTCCCACTTTTGTACAATCTGTTAAGTTAACGTCACGGTGACCAATTGCAGCCACTCTTATTGTCTGGGACCAAATACGGCCACGCCCCACTCCCAGTAAAAAGTGGGAATCTCTAGAATGGGTTTGGGGCTATGCTGTATACCAGGCGTAGCTCCATTTCTGCAGACCCCTCTCTGATTGGTTGAGCCCATTTCTGCAGACCCCTCTCTGATTGGCCGAGCGCGCGCATGAGCCGCGACAAGCTCCTCTAGCTTCGAAACTCCGTTAAGCTCCAGAGAGAGAGGCTGAAAACCCACAGTTCTTGGCCGACGGATGGGAGCCAAATCCCGGATCCGAGTTTTCTGATGAATACCCTAAAACATGGAGGTCGCGAACGCAATTTATACGCATGGAAGTATTGATTACGCCATAACAAATCATTAAAAAGATATACCGTTAACTGGAATATGTTGTGTGTGCCTTTACACATATGTTGGATTATGTAATTGGTTTGTCATTCAAAACCAATAATAATCGCTCGCATCGCCGGCTTCGCTGACCAGAGCTCTCTCAGATTCAAAGTTTTAATTGCAGCCTGGAACATACATGTTTCGGAACCAATGTGTAACTAGACAGTTACAATATAACATTTATATTAATTAACCCAGTTAATGCCTTAAGAGTAAGAGTCTGGTGGTCAATGTCACCTCGGATTGCTACGGAAATGTTGTGTCTTACTAATAATAACTAATTCCTTGGTCAATAGAAGTATCTGTGATACTTTCTGAATATGATTTGGGAACATCAAATGGGCAGGGTTATAATAGAAGAAAGACAGTGTAAACAATATAATTAACTCTGAATATAATAATGAGGAAAAATAAACAGGATACACAACAAGGTGCATGAGATGAGGTTATATGTAGAACATGGTACAGTTACAGTAAGTGGGGAGTGCGTCATGGTACAGTTACAGTAAGTGGGGAGTGTAAACACTAAATAGTGATCTAAACAGTTTCTGACAGCTAGGCTGTGTTGAACTTGTCACGTGAAATAACGTTATGTGAATAAACCGCGAAATAACATAACGTGTTATAATAATATAATTAGGGATGTCCGATATTATCGGCCGACCGATATTATCGGCCGATATCGGCAGTAAAATGTGATATCGGAAAATATCGGTATCGGTTTAAAAACTAAAAAAAACAATAACAATATTTGTTATATATATATCAAGTGAAATTATTAGTTACCTGAAATTATTCAGTGGACAGGGAAACCCTGCATATATCGGTATCGGTTGATATCGGTTGATATCGGTATCGGAAATTAAGAGTTGGACAATATCGGAATATCGGTATCGGTAAAAAAGCCAATATCGAGCATCCCTAAATATAATGTTATATAACGTTACAATGTACAGTTTCTGACAGCTGGCTGTGTTGTGAAATGTGCATAACGTTATGAATAAACCGCGAAGTCATGCGAAATAACGTTATACGTGAATCTGGTAGTACATTTCTTTTTATCTTCTTGATATGATGAACATTACATCCGCCTTTTACCGCGTGACGAGCTAAACCAATCAGAGAGAGGCTTCGCTCAACCAATCAGAGAGGGGCTTCGCTCAACCAATCAGAGAGGGGTCTGCAGAAATGGAGCTCAACCAATCAGAGAGGGGTCTGCAGAAATGTAGCTACGAAAAGTAGAGACGCATACGGAAGTGGCTATCAAGGTGACGATTAGACAACACTTTCTGTTGTCAGTAGATGGCAGCATTGGTTTAAAATTAAAAGGTGAAAATGTTGAAAACTACAACACTGCATTTCCCAAGAGCGTTAGCACAGGTCGCAGGTCACTGGGATGCGTCTATTCTTCAACGTGATCTGAACAGCGGTAAACTATTACTGCGACCTCGGTATAGCGACCGCGAATGGTAAACGAATTATCTTAACAGAAGTGCGCTGGTAGCGTTACATATGTTGTCTAAAGGGGGACATATGGTACAATTTAAGATTCTAATGATAATCGGCATATAAAGGACAACATAGAGCATCGTTAATTTGTAAGAAACCTCAATGAAAACGGCGCAGGGTGCTATTGTTATGAAAATGTGATAGAATCCTATAAAAATGTGGACGCATTTGGTTTACGTTCCGTTAAGGCAGCAGTACACAAAATCAAACATCCCAATAATGAACCACAAATTGATGAGGCAGTGGAATAGCTAGAGCACGAGCGAATGTAAGATTATCCCACTCTCCTGGAAAGAGGTCAAATGAAGCAGCTAACATTAACGTTAGCAAGCAGCCAAGCACTCACTCTACGAATTCCAATCTGGCTTCAGAACATCCCACTCCACTGACACATGCCTTCTCTATTTGAACGACCACATCAAACAAGAGGTGGACGCGGGCAAATACTGCGGCATGGTCATGCTAGACCTACAAAAGGCCTTCGACACTGTCAATCACTCCATTCTGATTGACAAGCTAAAAGCAATTGGTTTTGATAGTTTATCAGTGAGCTGGATACAATCCTACCTGGAGGGGAGAGAACAGATGGTGGAGGTAAACGGTACCCTATCCCCCCCCCCTCACAGTGAACTGTGGTGTTCCACAAGGAAGCATACTAGGACCACTACTGTTCCTAATTTATGCAAATGACATGTCGTCAGCTTGTGACTGCAACTTGTTCCTGTTTGCGGACGACTCAGCCCTGCTGGTCTCTGACAAGAACAAGTTACAGGTTGAAAAAACCCTCAGCTCGGAACTAGGCAAAATCTGCATATGGCTCGCCGACAACAAACTATCATTACACATGGGCAAAACAGAGTCAGTTCTCTTCGGTTCAAATAACAAACTCAGCAAAACCGACGGCTTCTCAGTTACAGTGGGTGACAATATTGTCACAAGGAAAGATGAAATTACCTACCTGGGTTCCATCCTAGAGGCTAATCTTTCCTGTGACAAAATGGCATCCAATGTAATAAAAAAAGTCAATCAACGAACTCGATTCTTGTACCGGATCTCCTCCCTGGTAAACAAGAATACCCTGAAGACTCTGGCAGGAGCACTCATTCAAGGGTACTACGACTATGCTTGCACCTCATGGTACCAAAGCACCTCAAAGGCACTAAAAACCAAATTACAAACATCTCAAAACAAACTAGTCAGACTACTGCTTGACCTGACTCCTAGAACCCACCTCACCCCTGCACACTTTGCCAACCTAGGATGGCTTAGAGTAGACGACAGAGTACAGCAACTTGCAATGGGCCTGGTCTACAAGATACACTACACGACCAAGGTACCCATGTACATGTCAAAATACTTCCCAAAGGTCAGTGAATACCACGATCACAACACCAGAGGGAGCTCCACAAATCATGTAAAACCCAGATTCGGCTCAAACAAGGGACTAAACACGTTTCGCAATTATGCCACAACAATGTGGAACGCCCTACCCAAAGCTGTAAAGGAATGTGAATCACTACCCACCTTCAAAAACACTCTCAAAGAACACCTACAGGAGACTGCAATTCAAAACTGGCCCCTACAAATGTCCTAACCCAGTTGTACAATAAAGACCAAGCACGGCTTTGTCAGTATTCCAATGTACAGCCCCACCCAACCCCACCCCACCTACCCAACCTCCTCCAATGTACAGTTTCTATGTCAAATGTATGTCAGTATTCCAATGTACAGTGTGTCCCCCCCCCCACCTCCAATGTACAGCCCCACCCCACCTACCCAACCTCCCCCAATGCACAGTTTCTATGTCAAATGTATATACACTCTTTTTCTGGATTTTTTTAGTATCACAAACAGTACTGTATTTGAAAATCTGGTATGTCATAAATGTATAGATGTAACAGTACTGTCTATCTGTATGTCGTGTGTGTCATATGATGAATTGAAAATGGGGGACCCTGATGGAAACAAGACGAAAGTCTTTCTCAGGTCTGCATCCTCTTAACAATTGTATGTATTGAGCTGTACTGTACTGTACCCATTCTGCAATCTGTTAATAAACTTTTCAATCAATCAATCAAAGACCACCCTTCTGCTTACACTAACATTAACTTCCCTGGTTAGGTCTCACACATTGGCAATGAGTAACATTACCCAGCCAACGTTAATTAAAATGTTTGATGGTATTGAGTTTACCACGGCCATTTCTGCTAATGTTAGCTTTTGCTGCCTAAAGTTAGCTACTGTATATGTAACTTTAGCAAGCAACTTTGCCCGGCAGTCGACTGAAAAAACCTGATACAGTTGCTCAGTCACAAATACTTGGTAGCCTATAGGGAGGTGTAGTCTGACATCACTGGTTGTTCCACCCGTATAGGGATTCATCATTGGGAAAATGGATTATCGGCTATTGTAACAATTCTGCCGCATGGAAATTGACAAGCTTCCATTTTTGCACAACATGGAGTTCCCTTCTACCACTAACATTATTGTTTAAGCATTTTTGGTTGAAATAAAGGTAGTTATAAGGTTTTTAATTTGTTGTAAAAAAATTATTACATTTACCAGTAGGCAGCCTGTTGTTGAGTGCTGTCGCCTAATCCACGTCACGGCAAGCTGATACCAAGCTAGCTAGCTAGCTAACGTTAACGTTACCCCGCTAAACTTACTAGACGTTAGCAATGTCTACTGTCGTGAACCATTTTAAATCGGGGCATGTAGAGGAGTTTCGGGAACGAGTAAAATGTGCAGGTCCTCTTCTCAGACCTGTGCACTGCACGCATCATGCCGGCTAGCAAGCTAGCTAGCTACACATCACTGCCTGCTGATACCACGATAGCTAACTAACTAACGTTACAAGCTCAAAAACCTTATAACTACTACTGTCGTGTCCATAAGTTCCCTGGCAGAATACTTTGTTTGTGAGGACAAAAGTATATCGGGGCATGTAGATGAGTTTCGGGAATGGCTAGCAAGCCAAAAAAATTAATAAAAAATAACATTATAAACTATACACAATATGTACAATGAAACTGTTGAGTTTATGTGTTATATATGATTGCATGTAACTGCTTAACTGTTCCATAAGAGGGTGCTATAGGCGCAAGGAGACGTAGCTATTGTAGCTGACGTCAGGTAAGAGGGTATTTAAGGAATTGTTCCCTCCCCCTCTGTCTCTTCCTCCGTCACCTCTCACAGACAGAAGGTCTCATGGTGCATAAGCTATGTGAAATAATAAACCACACCGATTAAAGGCTAAAGAAGGACCTTGTCGTCATGAACCCATTATTGTTGCTCCCCAGGTGACTCTGTCAACAGAAACAATAATTTACATGAGTATTTACAGTGATTTAATATGCAGCAAATACAAATAATGATAACGTGGTTGTTGCTTTTAGAAATGGTGGTTGGCTTCTTCCTTGTCGGGCGAATGGAGCGGTTCTCCCGGATCATGGTTATGATCACCAGAGATATACTAGCCACAGATTCAGGGTCAGTTATTTTCCTGTACATTGTACGAATTGTTAAGCTTATGGAATGTAAGGGAAATCTGATCCTAGGTCTGCGACTAAAGCCAGGAGTCGCTGTGGTGATGTCAGTCAGCAGCGCCAAAATGGCAGTGTAGTTTTGATTTGATTTTGATTTGAATCTTTATTTCGAACATGCAATGAATACAAACAAACAATAACAAAAAGCAAAACAACTCAATCTGCATGTTCGAAAAGGAGTAGGAAGAAGTATACACTTATTTAATCCTACCCCTTTTCCTATTTTAAACATAAAAAAGAAAAGAAAGAAAAAAAAAAAAAAAAATATATATATATATATATATATATATATATATATATGCAAAACAAAAAACAAAAACTATATATGTATAAAAGAAATAAAATAGAAAACAAAATAAAAATGTAAACACCCGTGAATATCAAGTCCCTTCCTCATCCCTGTACCTTGTGAACATAATTTCCTTATACATCAGTTTGAATATTCTCATGTTTGGACATTGCTTTAGCACCACATTTAGACTGTTCCACAGTTTCACTCCACATATTGAGATGCAGTGTTTTCTCATGGTAGTGCATACGTTTAGCACCTTTAAATTGTGTTCTCCCCTCAGATTATAACCCCCCTCCCTATCAAAGAACAATTCTTGAATGTTTCTTGGAAGTGCATGACTTTTTGCTTTATACATTAATTGTGCCGTTTTAAATTCCACAAGATCATTTAACTTCAATGTCTTTGACTCCAAAAACAATATGTTAGTGTGATCACGATAACCTGCAATGTGAACTATCCCTATGGCCCTTTTTTGGAGTATAAAAAGTGGTTGTAGTGTAGACTTATAATTGTTTCCCCAGACTTCAGCACAGTAATTTAAATATGGTAAAACTAGTGAACAGTAGAGAATGTAGAGTGATTTTCTATCCAGAATGTGCTTTACTTTACTCATGACTGAAATGCTTCGTGAGAGTTTAGATTGGACATGTTTTATGTGAGGTTTCCAACAGATTTTATGGTCTATTATTACACCTAGGAATTTATTTTCATAAACTCTTTCAATAATCACATCATTTATTTTAACTTGTACCTGAGTATCCAATCTACAATTTCCAAACAACATAATTTTAGTTTTGCTCAAGTTCAATGATAATTTGTTTCTATCAAACCATTCCTTCAATTTCTTCATTTCAGATGTGATGACCTCTAAAAGCTGCTGCACCAGAAAAAAAAAGATTAGTGTCATCCGCAAATAAAATACATTTAAATATATTGGATACTTTACAAATCTCGTTAATGTACAAGATGAACAGTTTTGGACCCAACACTGACCCCTGGGGGACACCACAAGCAATGTCCAAACATTCAGATTTATAATCTCTTTTTTTAGGTCAATGAATACTCCAGCTACATGTTTTTTTTTTATCTATGGAATTTGTGATTTTTTCAATGAGTTCTATTAACGCTAGTGATGTTGACCGGTGTGTTCTGAATCCATACTGGCTATCGGTGAGTAAATTATGTTTATCAATGAATTTATCTAATCTGTTGTTGAAGAGTTTTTCTAATATTTTTGAAAACTGAGGAAGTAGAGAAACAGGCCTATAATTTGTGAAGTGGTGTTTATCTCCAGTCTTGAACAGAGGTATGACTTTTGCTATTTTCATTTTATTCGGAAATCGACCAGTTTTGAATGATAAATTGCAGATGTGCGTGAGTGGTTTTGAAATCCCACTAATGACATTTTTTACTATTTTCATATCTATTTCATTACTGTCTGTAGATGTCTTGTTTTTACATTTATTAGTAGTTTATATAATTTCATTTTCATCTACCGCTTCCAGAAACATTGAACTAGGATTTCTTTCAATATAATTGTCTTTTATGTCTTCAGGAGTCACTGGATCTGGGATTTTTCCCGCTAATTCTGGTCCAATATTTACAAAAAATGTATTAAAGTTGTTAACCACATCATCCATATTGCTAATAGTTTGATCCTTTTCCATAAAATACTGAGGATAGTTTATTTGTCTTGATCCATTCCTGATAATACCATTTAATATCTTCCAAACACCTTTAATATTATATTTGTTGTTATCTAATATTCTACTATAATTTCCCAGTGAACGAAAACATAAACGTTGTTATTTACCCAGTTTTTGCGTTTTTATCAAACATTTTGTCCGCCCAACCACAATCACCACGCATGTGGATATTTTATTCCATGGTTCATAACGTGCATATGTCATCTTAATGATGACGTCACACAAGGTACAGGGCAGCGAGGGGCACTGAGAATCACACGCAGGTAGTGGCAGGAAGCAAAGAGCCTTCTTGTTACTACTAGCCGAGAATCTAGTCTGTTTCACCTAACACTATTGCTCCGTGATCATAGCCATGTATCTCTAAAGCTAACCACTATTTGTAAAAGCCACAACCACGTTAACATATTTGTAAATACTAATGTAAATCATTGTGTCGTTGTACATATTGTGTATATAACGTTAGTAGCTAAGTTAGCTAGCTTGCTAGCCAGCATTCTCGAAACTCCTAACATGCCCCGATTTAAAATGGTTCTCTCCTCTTTGTATACCTTTGTCCTCACAAACAAAGTATTCTGCCAGGGAATTTATGGACACGACAGTAGTAGTAGTTATAAGGTATTTGAGCTTGTAACGTTAACGTTTGTTAGCTATTGTTGTAAAATCCAAAACATATATATCATGATTAACTGACAAAAGGTCACGTAGACATGTTATCTTGCTGGAGTTTCCTGTCACACACACAGTGATGAGGTTAAAAGGATCAAAGCGCCCATGAAGTGTTATCAGTTGCTTTACGGCCTGGGGACACAGACAGACACACACACATACTCACACACATTTTCAAATACACATCCACACACACACACACACTCACACACACATAGTCACACACTCACACACACACACACATACTCACACACACATAGTCACACACTCACACACACACACACACACACACTCACACACACATAGTCACACACTCACACACACACACACATACTCACACACACATAGTCACACACTCACACACACACACACACACACACACACATTCACACACACACACACACATTCACACACACACACACACAGAACATCTCCAAACAAGCTAACTATTTCCTGGTATATTGTTAAAATAGTAATTTGTATCTTGAATTAAGTCATTGAAGTAAGGTAAAATATAATTAGGTTTGGTCATACTAAAATGTCTACAATTAGTTAATGTGTCTGTGCTATTTTCATTTAGATTCAATATGATTAATTGATTGTTCTATATGGTATTGAAATGTATTCTATTAAGCTAACAGAATGATTAGATTTGTTAGATATATGTTCTAAAAGTCAAACAGACTTAGTAATAAAGAAATATATCTGTGTTTAGGTAATCAATATATCTTGAGGTACATCAAAGTACTAACAAGTCAAGTAATGTGTTTAAGTAAAAGATATAAGGAAATGAAAATGATGCAATGTTTATATTGTTGACTGTAAGGACAAAGCCTGTTTGCAGTTATGGGAAGGGGGTTGGGCTATTAAGCCAAACCCCTATTTTTCAAATACCAGCTTAAGCAGGCTTGTGATTGGGACAATAATGTGATGATGTCATCAACTCCAAGAGACTGGCCTTGGCTATAATAATGGGTGTGTGATGGTGGGAGAGGGACTCAGAAACAACCAAAGAACTCAGAAACAACCAAAGAACTCAGAAACAACCAAAGAACTCAGAAACAACCAAAGAACTCAGAAACAACAGAAGGACTCTGAACCAACCAAACCCACAAGGACAGGACCTCACCTACCATCTCACCCATCAACACCAAGGAAGCAGGCAGCAGAAGACAAAGGACTTTTTGGAGGGAAAACAGACTGCTTTGTTTTGTCAGCCAAGACGACACAAAGACCAGCAACAACTTATCAATTATCATTCTTTATACTGTAATATTAGTCTGGTTGTATCATCTTACGGCATAGTGTTTGTGATCAACAACCATAGCATCTTCTTATTATAATTTGTATACACTCTTAAACTTTGATTAAACAACTGTTATACCATTTTCCTCCTAATTCCTTCTGCCTGCACCACTGCAGTGTTTAAAGAGAAGTGATTCCCAGCTTTAAAGTATTGAGACACAACGCCGAGTACTAGCCAACAGGTTCTGGCAGAGCAGAACAGAACAGCTTGGGAATCCACTTCATTTAGGTGCCGTTTGACCCGTGAACAAGTGGCGGCCCTGGACGAGATTTTTTTTCCCTTCACTCATCAACCTCATCGGCGGACGACAGAGGACACAGCTGCGTGAGCTTCGTTCCTGTGAGAGAGGTGAGTGTGGAAGAAGAATGGGCTGCTCAGTTCGAACAACAAGGGGTTGGGGAAAGAAACTAAAGAATTTAACCTCATGTAATCATGATGTAAGGGACAATTAGATTGAGTGTTCTGGCTGGGGAGGGCGGCTCTGTAATCACCGTGCGTAGTATATTTTAATGTAAAATGTTAGCACTATGAACGGGGCGCCGTTGCCAGTCGGAACAAGTAAGGGGATAGGAACATGTCTTAGATTCGTGCTCAGAGTTAAGCCGAGATAGACACCGTGCGTTGTATGTCTTAAGAGTAGTGACTGAAGCACGCCGTTGCATAGTATTTTCTACAGTAGAGAGTTAGCACAAGTAGGTCTGGTTTTAGCCTTGGGCACGGGCGGGCGTGTTGAAATTAGACGGCGTTAGGCTGTAACAAAAATAGTGCTTAAATGAAAGGTTTACCGGTCGCGCCGCGTGCGGCGTTCGAGAGAAGGTAATGTGCGTGAATGCTGAATTTGTATTTTTTTAATTGTGTTGGGGCTGCGTGTATGAATGTATGGTTGGCGAATGTTTATGGTTAGGAGTGATTGGTGAGACGTGTGAGAGTATGGTTATGTTATTATGTAATTTAAGTCACCGATTGGCCGTGGGGGAGTTTAATAGTAACGCCGGTTTGCCGAGGCCCGTCGAACGCTGCAGCGGTTAGCTGCTGTATTAGCCTCTGGGCACCGGAGCGAACGGGGGGAAAAGTAGACGTAATTCAAATGTATAAGGTCGATCGATAGTGTCTTGAGATTACGGGGATATGTAGGGCACTTAAAAGTTTTCATATTCGTGGCGGATAAAACCAGTTATGTAATGTTTAAGGTGATCGGGATTTTCTAGACCCGACCCGGAAGTCGTTCTAAGCTCGCCGGAAATGACGACGGAGGGGTCAAACTAGTGTTTTGATATTATGTTTTTAAATTTCTAATTAGATCACTACACTGGCGTTTTGAGGGAAGTAGGATTCGGTTGTGGGGTATGTGGTATTATATTAACGTTGCGAGGGGACGGCCCGCGCGGCGGAACGGGTCGTTGGGAACGTTTTTATGGGATCATGGGAGAAGCTAAGCTAATGCTACCTGGCCGCGCTAAACGGCTAAAGCGGTCGCCGGATGTGACGTCGTAAGGGTGCGCGGTCTGACGGCCCGCGACGTAGCTAACGAAGCTAATATGCTAAGCTAACATGCTAAGCTAACTGTGCTGACGTCATGGCATGACGGGACTCTCGGTATGTCTCGCGAGGGGGCGTCCATCTTGACGGGGCTCCGAGCGTCCATCTTGACGGGGCTCCGAGCGTCCATCTTGACGGGGCTCCGAGCGTCCATCTTGGGAGGGTGCCGAGCGTCCATCTTGGGAGGGTACCGAGCGTCCATTTTGGGAGGGTACCGAGCGTCCATCTTGGTAGGGGTGGCGAGCGTCCATTGTTAAGGGGAAGGTGGAGTTTATTTAGGAATACGGTAGGGGGCAGTAGTGGACAGGATGAATATGTTTGGATTCTGCTCACAGAACGCTTTCATTGTACACTCTCTCTCCCCCTCTCTTCTCTTTCTCCCCCTCTCTTTCTCTCTCTCTCTTTCTTTCTCTCTCTCTCTCTTTCTCTCTCTCTTTCTCTCTCTCTCTCTCTCTTTCTCTTTCTCTCTCTCTCTCTCCCTCTCACCTCCCCTCCCTCTCTCTCTCTTACCCCCCCCTCTTTCTTTCTCTCTCTCTTTCTCTTTCTCTCTCTCTCTCTCCCTCTCTCCTCCCCTCCCTCTCTCTCTCTTTCTCTTTCACCCCCCTCCTCTCTTTCCTTCCTTCTCTCACCCTCCTCCCTCCCTCCCCCCTTCACCTCTCTCCCTTTCCCTCTCACCTCCCCTCTTTCCCCCTCCCTCCCTCTCTCTCTCCCTCTCGCCTCCCCTCCCTCTCACCTCCCCTCTCTCTTTCTCTTTCACACCCCCCCTCTCTTTCTTTCCTTCTCTCCCCCCCCCTCTCACCCTCCTCCCTCTCCCTTTTACCTCTCTCCCTCTCACCTCCCCCCCTCTTTCCCTCTCCCTCCCTCTCTCTCTCTCTCTTACCCCCCCCCCTCTCGCTCGCTCCCCTCATTTCAACACCGCCTCTCTTCCATGTACTTCCCCCCCCTCGGCCCCCCCCCGAAACGCTTCTCTTTCTCTCCTAGGTTAGGGCCTGTATATAGAGTTTTTTTTTTATGGGTTTCAAACGCGGTGTAGTGCTAGGTATATTGAGTTTATTGCTGTTTACTGTAAGGTTTCAAAGGCGGTAGGCTGAGTTTGGGACTTATTATGCGTATGTTGTTGTTCCAAATTCAGTTTTATGGTTATTTTTAGGGAATTTCTAGTGCTGGCAGTGGTATTGCCTGCGTTGGCGCTACGCTTTGTTCGACAAGGCGCTCGTACTTCTTTCCTTACATTTGGACGGGCCCCGGCTGGGGCTCCGTTCCAGTTCATGTTGGTGGGCCGTAAGTCGGAGCATAAATACTCTACTCGGCTGCAATGGGGGTGTGGGTAGACAGTTCGTCGTGGCTCACTGTCTGCCTCCACGCTTTGTGCGCTGTGTGCAACTCGTCGGTGCTCGTTGTCACACTGCGCACATTTTTCATTTTACCAGGGGTACGGGGACTGCTAAACGTCGTGGCGGGGGTGGGCTCGCTGTCTGCCGCCGCGCATTAACAGGGGTGCGCTATGCGTGCACTCGTCAAAGGCTCGCTGCCACACTACGCGCGTCGAATTATATTGTGTGTGGATATTTGGGTGACTGGTTACGGTGGTTGAGTGAGGTGCTGTATGTGTGTGGCAGTGGGTTGTGAGTGGAATAATTTTTGAATATCCTTGGGTAAGGGGCCCGGGGTGTCACGTTCCAGGTTGCAAACTGGGGGTGATGCCGTGGGCCACAGGACGAGTTGGCCAGTGGAATGTCATTGGTCGGCAGGATTTTCAATATGGGGATGGTGTCGCCGCCTGTGGTTATGAACGGGTTGTGTGACACTGTTCTAAATGCACGGGGACTTCAGTGACATGAGGCACTGAAAATTGATTTCTGTTCCCGTGAGAAGAGCGTTATTTTAACACCTAAAGGGTTAGGTGTTACGGGGGATATATAATAACTGTGTGAGAGATTGTGAATGGAAAATATGTGTGTTACTGATATGTGTAATGTAATATGAGCGAAATACATACTAGGCTTTCACGGACAGAAATAAATATAGTTACACATACACATAGTCATTTGCAAAGAACGATTAGAGTAAAAGTGAGATTATTCACCTAAATTACAATGTCCGATACAGATGTTTAGAAATGATAGGCTGTAAATAACAACTTTCTGATTGACCACCATCTCAGGAAACAGCTGATGGAAAATAAGTTCCCCGGAGTGGTATTAAGGAGGATCTTGACAACAGGATTGAGAGTCTCCAATGGAGACAACTGGAAAAAAGATTAAGGCTGTGTCATTGATAAATCAAAAACGAAAATTGCACAAATGCTCTCATGTGATCATAGTCTAGGAGATGCCCGACATTCCATGCTTAAAGACAAATGATGGATTGTGAATGGCAAATGTCACTGATAATTAAGTGTATTTTTTTATTCTCTCTTCACAGCTGCTCCAGGACGGATGGCCGGCGCTGACAATTCCGAACCCCAACAGGGAAATCGAAGAGACTGTTGACAGTCAGGGGGTATAGTATCACAAGACCGAGATTATCAATTCCTGTTTACACCAATATAGAAGTGTGAGTGAAATTAACTCAAGTTTGGTAAAAATAGTTTGAATACAGAGAAACTTGCTTTCCAAACGGTGACGTTACCTGGCAAGCTGGGAGTGATCTCGACACATCAGGACGGGGTAGTATATGTCTGTAAGATGGACTGGGAACAAAGTGAAGGAACATGAGCTAGTTATGGATTTTTGTTCTCCGCCCATTGAATACCCAGTTTTAGGGGCTGGGGGTGTGTCGTGGTTGGTGATAGTGTTGGGAAGCATGATTCTCTGTACATTAATGAAGCTCAATAGGTTTGGTCGCTATTGGCCAAATTAGTCTTGTGTAGGGTGTGAACATGTGCAGTTGATAATTGGCTTGTGATGTGGAAGATGTGTGTTTAAGGCGGACTGTGAATTGTTGCCATACACACAGGTTACTGGGAGAATGGATGTGTCAGTGCTGAACGTCCGGTCCGGGGTGCAGCTGTCCAAAACCAGAGGAAGACGGTAACGATGTTTGAATGTGTATTCCACATCGAGAGGTGGAGGAATATACGTATACTGTTTTGACAGCATAATATAATGAGAGCCATGTGAATTTTTCAGAATTTTGAAATTTAATGATCTAGAAGCCATGAAATATATAGATAAATGATTTGGAAAAGAAAGTTGTCAAAAGCTCAGACCAGTAAAGAGAGTCTGAGGGATGGAAATTATGGATTCTCAATCAATTGTTGTGGTAGAAGTGATCCCCACTGTGCCCCGGAGCGATATATATTCACTACAGGATACGGATGGGAGATTGGGGAATCCACAGTCATCAGAGAGTGGTACAAGGAAGACCGAGGACTCCATCGGTACTGTTGACAGGACACTGGCTAGTGTCTACCCAGCGGTTCCATGGGGAACCACAACACTGCGGAGAACCAGGAGACGTCTACCTCTCGGGCCGGGAGAGTCTTGGCCAACGCAGTGACCGAGTCTTGAGGCTTCAGAGGGAAACGACAGACAACCAACGAGGAGACAGGCAGCTAGGCCTCAGCAACAACTCCGGCTGTCAACAGAAGCAAGGCCTCAACTATTGACCAGGGGGTCAACAAGCGAAGGGGGGGAGCTGCTATCGCCCCTATCGACCACCAGGTCGTCTAAGGAGGGGAGGAGAAACAAACCTCTTCCACTGATCCGAGGGTCAACCAGCGAAGGGGTCGAGCAGCCAGCAACGACCTCCCCATCGCTGTGAAGAATAGAAGATACTACAGCAGGGGGCTCTACCCCCTAAGAGAGGATCTCCACGAGTCAAGATGTGCTTGACAGAAGATGGGGTGTATTAGAAAGGCAATTTGCTTTCTGAGTTGCACCCAGCAGTCGTGATATTGCACCAGCTCTGAGCAATAAAGAGGAGGCAGGGTCAAATCTAGAAAACATGGACCCCCCTCCTCAAATGCTCCATTTGATCTTGGTACGAGAACAAGTTATTAAAGACTGCACATGATCACAAAAACTGAAATGGCTAATTTGAATTTTAGGATCTGAGTGTGGCAAACCATATATATGTTATCCTAATATGATTTAAAATGTCTTAAGTGTTATCTAGATAGTAGTGTGTAGAGATTGATATCTATGTTTGACATATTAAGGATAGGTAAACTATCCGAGTGGGGACTGTTGTAAAATCCAAAACATATATATCATGATTAACTGACAAAAGGTCACATAGACATGTTATCTTGCTGGAGTTTCCTGTCACACACACAGTGATGAGGTTAAAAGGATCAAAGCGCCCATGAAGTGTTATCAGTTGCTTTACGGCCTGGGGACACAGACAGACACACACACATACTCACACACATTTTCAAATACACATCCACACACACACACACACTCACACACACATAGTCACACACTCACACACACACACACACATACTCACACACACATAGTCACACACTCACACACACACACACACACTCACACACACATAGTCACACACTCACACACACACACACATACTCACACACACATAGTCACACACTCACACACACACACACACACACACACACACACACACATTCACACACACACACACACATTCACACACACACACACAGAACATCTCCAAACAAGCTAACTATTTCCTGGTATATTGTTAAAATAGTAATTTGTATCTTGAATTAAGTCATTGAAGTAAGGTAAAATATAATTAGGTTTGGTCATACTAAAATGTCTACAATTAGTTAATGTGTCTGTGCTATTTTCATTTAGATTCAATATGATTAATTGATTGTTCTATATGGTATTGAAATGTATTCTATTAAGCTAACAGAATGATTAGATTTGTTAGATATATGTTCTAAAAGTCAAACAGACTTAGTAATAAAGAAATATATCTGTGTTTAGGTAATCAATATATCTTGAGGTACATAAAAGTACTAACAAGTCAAGTAATGTGTTTAAGTAAAAGATATAAGGAAATGAAAATGATGCAATGTTTATATTGTTGACTGTAAGGACAAAGCCTGTTTGCAGTTATGGGAAGGGGGTTGGGCTATTAAGCCAAACCCCTATTTTTCAAATACCAGCTTAAGCAGGCTTGTGATTGGGACAATAATGTGATGATGTCATCAACTCCAAGAGACTGGCCTTGGCTATAATAATGGGTGTGTGATGGTGGGAGAGGGACTCAGAAACAACCAAAGAACTCAGAAACAACCAAAGAACTCAGAAACAACAGAAGGACTCTGAACCAACCAAACCCACAAGGACAGGACCTCACCTACCATCTCACCCATCAACACCAAGGAAGCAGGCAGCAGAAGACAAAGGACTTTTTGGAGGGAAAACAGACTGCTTTGTTTTGTCAGCCAAGACGACACAAAGACCAGCAACAACTTATCAATTATCATTCTTTATACTGTAATATTAGTCTGGTTGTATCATCTTACGGCATAGTGTTTGTGATCAACAACCATAGCATCTTCTTATTATAATTTGTATACACTCTTAAACTTTGATTAAACAACTGTTATACCATTTTCCTCCTAATTCCTTCTGCCTGCACCACTGCAGTGTTTAAAGAGAAGTGATTCCCAGCTTTAAAGTATTGAGACACAACGCCGAGTACTAGCCAACAGGTTCTGGCAGAGCAGAACAGAACAGCTTGGGAATCCACTTCACTATCGTGGTAGCCCGTTTCGTGACTGTGATGCACCGAGTGCATCAGTCATGAAAGGGGCTACTATCGTATCAACATGCTGTGACGTGTAGCTTGCTAGCCGGCATGATGCGTGCAGTGCTTTGCCCCACAGGTCTGAGAAGAGGACCTGCACATTTTACTTGTTCTCGAAACTCTTTTACATGATTTAAAATGGTTCATGACAGTAGACATAATGCTAACGTTAGCGGGGTAACGTTTTTATTTTTTTAAACAATGTTTTTATTGTAAATTTTTTCTTTTACACAAACATACATATATACAAACAACAGCACATGACAAATATAAAGAAGACAGCCTTCAATCCCCTCCCTTCCCTAATTACAACACAATTGACCTTTCCGCAGACATATTACCATAGAAACAATTATTGTTAATGCTTAATTGTTAATCGTTAAAGGGGAACTATTTTATAAATGGCCTTCCTCAGTGTCCAGTACCGTCCCCCAGCTATGTGGATTCATATCTACAGGCTCCACGTCTCCGACTCTCAATGTCCAAGATTCCTCAACCACCTAATAATGTGGCAGTCGGTGTGGCATTTGGCCCCAGGCCACACAGTGGTAGGAGCCCAGCCTTAATATGTCCCAAGATCCTGAGGTATAACACTGCTGTTTTTCAGTACCTGATTAGAAATATAGAACAATGATCCTCCTATTTTCCTTTAATTTTTTTCCCCCAAACCTTTCAGAGGTGTTCCATAGACTCACAGGAACTGTGGAGAGCCAGAAAAATCATCTCTGACCCCACTCACCCAGCACACCACATCTTCCAGCTGCTGCCCTCCGGGAGGCGCTACAGATCCCTGACCACCAAAACATCCCGGTTCAAAAACAGCTTCTTCCCCACTGCCATACGGACACTGAACTCCCTGTAGTACCCCCCCCCCCCCTCCCTGTAGTACCCCCCCCCCGCAACCCCCCTTACCTCTGCTGACATGGACAACTCTGAACTGTAATCTATGTAATTGTGTTTTCTTTTAACTGCATGTAGTATGTACGTTGTAAGTGATGTTATATGTTCTATGTTTTATGTTGGAACTGCAATGCACTGAAACCAAATTCCACCAGCCTGGCTGGGTGGTCATTAAAGAAATTGATTGATTAAAAGTTCCCACACCGTGAAAGAAACAGCAAAATAGCTCTCCTTTAAATTACTTACAAGAAATCACGGAAATATCAGCACAAAAATAAAAATAAAGAATAAACCAATACAAAAATACAATACAAGATACACTAATAAAATAACATAAAATAAATTAAAAAAAAAAAGTCCTTCGGCTTCTCTACCTCCATGCACTTTTCTTTCTTTATATTTATTTTTTCTTCCCCTAAACCTTTCTCCCATTTTCCCTTTCCTCTCCGTTACCTTTCATGTTTCCTATCTCTCTCCTTTAGATTCTTACATTTTCCAGGAAGTGTATAAACGATGTCCATGTCCTTTCAAACTGCTCTGTTTTTCCCTTCTGTATGTATGTTAGTTTCTCCATTGCTAAGTTTTCTGACACTTCCTTTAACCACTGTTTATCTCCTGGTCTCTGTATCTCCTTCCAGTTCTGTATCGTAACGGCTCTCGCTCGGCGTCACTCACGCACTGTACCTCGCTTGTGCACGCGCACTGAATAAAATTCCACAATGTACCTTTATCCCAATATTCGTCTGACCACACCCCTCATCAGCTTACCTTCATAAGCAGGTGTGTGGCCACCTACTCGCCTCCTTCTTCGCTTTCACCACAAGGAAGTGCCTTCGGAGATCCCCACTTGACGTGTTGTTAGTTGAAGAAAGTTGAGACGTGTTTACATTGTGCTTATTTTTTTCTTCTCTCATAACTATTCAAAAAGGAAAATCTAAGTCATAATGTCTACCTCGGAGAGTAGACCCACTCTTCACCAGCGGTTCTCCATTCCCGCCTCTGTCGTGCACGCTGGTGCGGGGCTGCTGCCACTTCGTGGTTGCCAGCCCAGCCCAGGAGACAGCCGATGGGTAGTTTGCCTCTCCGAGGAGCCGGTGCATCGGTGCCGCCTCCCCGGCCACATCCCGCCCTGTTATCAGCCACATCAGACTGTGGCTCCTCAACCGGTCGAAGCCTGCTGCATGTGAGGGATGCGGGTTCGGTGAAGGAAGGTCAGCAGGGGGAACTGCGGGCTTTTTTCCCCGAGCTCATGACGGTAGCTGCCGCTGCAAACGGCGTGCCGCTGCCGCAGCCATTGCCTGCTCCTGCCCCCGATGATCTCATAGGTCATCTCTGGCAGCGTCGCCCGGTGAGAGGGGTGGACGTTGTCTACCCATTTTTCCCCTCAATGGGGGCCTATGTTCGTCGGGGCCAGGTGGTGTCTCACATCATGGGACTTACCCCCGCCTACGTACCAGTTACGCGGGTGGCGGGGTTGGTCAAAGGTATGAGAGAGGGCGTGCCACGGCTTGATAGGCCGATGGCCGCTCTCCTCTGTCCGGATGTGGTGTGGGAGCCGTTATGCAAGCCGGTTCTCCAAGGAAAATCGGCTAGGCGATTGGCATATTGGGGTGACCAGTCATTTATCGCTGGTACACAGTCGCTGGCTGCTGCTTCTAACATCGCGCAGCTGGTTAGATTTGTATCTGGGATAATGATGGGCGGCACGGATCTGACCGAGGTGCAACGCGATCAGATCACCCAGGCGGCAGGAGCTGTACTGCATTTTACCCAGGTGCAGGCCATAGCCTCTGGGAAAGTGCGCGCCCTGGCTACCCTGAACCAGCGCCACCTTTGGCTGGAGCAGGCTCGAGTGCCAGAGAAGAAGAGAGCCCCTCTTCTGACGGCCAACCTCTCCGATGCTGGACTATTCGGGAAGGCCCTGCAGCTGATGACCTCAACGTGCAGAGAGATGGCAGAGGAGAGATCCGTTCTCCAACCCCATTTTCCGCCTCCCGTCCTTGCCAGTGGAGTCAGAAGGCTTCCACGACGTCGAGCTCCCTCCACCGTGCCTACCACTGCCTCCGCCGCCACTGCTGGCCCGTCCAAGAAGGCCAGGAGGAGAGACGGTGATTCTGCTGCCGCCGGCCCATCCACGACCGGAGGAGACGGTAGGGAACGACGAGACCAGCAGCCGATTAACTACCGTCCCTCCGGGGCTTCTCAGGGTGGCAAAACCCGAGCGGCTCGAGGCAGCAGACGCCGCTGAGTGACTTTTCCCCCCTGTGGTCCCCTCTATACCCTCCCCGGCCCTCATGATAATTGTGTGCCTAAATAAATAAAAAGTCCCCTTAAAGGGGGACTATATTATTTGGCCAAACAAATGTGTGTTTCTTCAACAATACATATGATGAGGTTGCGAAATGTGAATCTGCATTGTTACATTGAGGGATGAGGTACGTTCGTGTTATGAGATTAAGCAAGGTCTGCAAGCATACACTCAGTCATAGAAAGGTTCTATCTTAGCCTGACGCTCCACATGCAGGTAGAAGCTGGTTGTATGATCTGTTGCTTAAGCAAAGTAATGTTGATCCACAACACTGTTGTGTTAGTTGCAGTAATACTCATATACACACGTTCCACAGCCTAGCCGTTATACTCTCCGTCAGTGTTTTTTCTATGTACGACATAGAAAGCGGGTGTAGGATTCACACACACACACGACTTGGTTTTGTTATAAATCCTGTTCACAGTCTGTGGGTAGCGGGCATTGTATTAGTTTACGCTATACATTAGCGTTCTACCAAAGGTCTCAAAATGCTACAGTTGTTATTGTGTGTAGGGAAAAAGGTTTTTTTGTGAGGGGGTGCCGAATAAACCCCTCCTTCCCACTTGATTGGTCAAGGGGATTTTTTCTCATTTCCTGTTGAGCCAGTCAGGGCCAAGCCGTTCAACGACTTGGCGGGGGAGGGGGGGGGGGGGGAGGGTTGTCCTGACACGGCTCCTATTACAAACAGGAGTCGTGTGCGGGGTTTCCCCCCGTCATAGCATATACGTTGCTATGACGACGGCTTCCGTGAGTTAGATCTTTACGTAAGGTCTGTGGTGTTAAAGTGTCGGGTTAGAGCGTAGGGCTTACGGGTCTGCTACGCTCGATTTTATGTGTAAACTTGAGTCAGTTGGTCACGTGACTCACAGTTGACATGTCTTTTTCATGTGTCGGGACTGAGACCAGGGCTGCGCTGAGCCTCCTGGTCTGGGATGGGGTAGTGCGGGTGGGCTTTCTGTCCTCCCTCGTCCTCCGTCAGGCTTTGTAGTCGCTCGGCTAGCTGCTCTGCAACGTAAGCAGGTTCTTCCCGTAGGCGGGGTCCCGTGTAGCTTTGTCGGGGAGGGGAGGGTGCCCTCGACACTTGTCGTGATGATCTCCGGGAGCTCCGGGTGGAAGAGTGGGGTGTCACCCTCTGGAGCGCTTGCTCCATCATTTGTGCTTGTAGGCGGTCTCGCTCCGCCTCGCGCTGCGCATTGGCGCGGTCTCGCTCTGCCTCGCGCTGCGCATTGGCTGCGTCGCGCTGCGCATTGGCGCGGTCTCGCTCCATGTTTTCTTCAGCCTGGAGGCGCCTCTCTTCCAGTCTGATGGTCATCGTGGCGTCAGCCTGGAGGCGACTCTCTTCCAGTCTGAGATGTTCGCGCTCACTCTCTCGTTGCGCCTGGAGGCGTCTCTCTTCCATTCTGAAATGTTCACTCTCACTTTCTCGTTGCGCCTGGAGGCGGTCACGCTCACCCTGGAGGCGATCCCTTTCCGCCGAAGCGGTTATCGTAGCGATCAGGATTTGCGCTAGCCTCTGGTCGGCCTCGCTTGGGGATGACGCTGGTGATGGTGATTTGGAGTTGGCCGGGCTTGGCGGTGACCTGATCTTCTTACGCGCTCCGAGGTCCCTCTCGGAGGCGCTGTACTCTGTCTTCTCCCGCGCTCCGAGGTCCATCTCGGGGGCGCGGTACTCTTTACTTTCATGCGCTCCGGAGTCCATCTCGGGGGCGCGGTGTTCTATGGGTTCATGCGCTCCGAGGTCCACCTCGGGGCGCGGTGTTCTATGGGTTCATGCGCTCCGAGGTCCACCTCGGGGGCGCGGTGTTCTATAGGCATAGTCAAGTCATGTCCCGATTGTCCCCCCCTGTGAGCTAAGTCAGTTTCACTTAAACTGGCTGGGGTCTCTACGTCTGGGGTTGACAGGTCTATAAGGTTGGGCATACTTGAGCTACCAATGTTATCCTTGCTTAACGTCCTCGTAGATAAGCTACTGTAGGAGGTAACTCTACAGCGTAGCTCTCCAAGTGGGGAGGGGGCTGACGCTGGCGCCTAGGGCGCTCTAATGGGGGAGAGCCGATTGGAGAGTGTCCGCCGCTGGCCATATTATCATTAATATTATTATTACTGATACCATCCGGTTCGAAGGACCAATTGTAGCTAAGGGGCTACACAACCCTGACTGTATTTAGATTGTTTAGATTAAACCACTACTAAAGAATATTAATGGCCAGACAGTACAGTTAGACAAAATGGCGGACACTCCATTGACTGCGCGGGGACAGGGATACAAGTTGAACAAGCATCATTTTAATGTCAATAGCAAACATACATATTATTTATCACGGTTCTCCTTTAATAATAGAATGTCAGTGCAACAAAGTCAGCGGTAACGATAGTTCCTATACTACGGATACTCGACCGGTGGAGCTCTGAATGGAGTGAGACGAAGCGAGGCTGCACAGGGAAAAGCAAGATGGTGGTTGTAGACGGTGATTCTCTCTAGAGCTCCGGCTCCAGAGAAACTGTAGACTGTTGGGATAATCCTGTCGTCGCTGGGAGAAGGGGTCTCGTACGGAACCGGTCCTTGTATTCCTAGCGCCCGATGGCAGGGTTAATAGCTATTAATCCAAAAGCCCGTTGGCATAGATGATAGCTAGTTAGCTCCGTCTGTACTGGAAGCTAACCCGCAGGCGGTCTCCAATGAGTAGTTATGTCCAGAACGTCGCTGGATTTAACTATAAGTCTCTCCACGTTACTTCGCTTACACAAGTCACTATACTGTGCCAATAATGGCTCGACAATATTATAGTGGTATCTAATTAGCCATACGGCTCTCTATAACGATACACTGCTCTCGGTCTGTGTACAACTGCACCAGACGTCCTCTCTCTCACTCTGTTAGTTTTCCTGTAATGCTGCTGCTGCACGTCGTCTACCCAACACACTCTATATTGTTCCCTGTTGGAATCCGCCTGTTCACATGTACAGAATCAATGCGCTCGCTCTGGGCTTGTCCGGGCATGTCTGAACATGTCTAGAAAACATGTCTAGGGGGGCGCGCGCCCTGGCGCCTACAGCGTCAAGAATGGGACACACAATAAGTGAATGATGAATACTGGTAGGTAAACAGATGACGTAAAGATATATATCTTATATATATAAACAATATATAAGTTATACAAAATAATAAACGTAGACTTTCAGTGTTAATCTGGACCTTCAGAACACGTTGAGTTGCTTGAGTGCCTCTTCGCACGGTCGGGTCCGTCGCCCTCCCGTGATCCCCCAATAGGTGGGGTGCCCTCCATTAGGGGGGGTCGGGGGGGCTCGGTCCTCCCTGATCTGATGGTTGTGGGGGGCCTCAGCGGGGTGTATTTGTCGGCCGATAGCTCTCGCTCGGCCTCCCTTGTGCGTGAGTGACGCCGAGCGAGAGCCGTTACGATACAGAACGTTGGGTTATAGCTATAACCAAGTTCTGTTAGTAATGATGACGCTCGGCGTCCGACGCCGCTGCAGCCCTTGATCTCACCTTGTGGTGAAAGCTTGGGAAGGAGGCGAGTAGGTGGCCACACACCTGCTTATGAAGGTAAGCTGATGAGGGGTGTGGTCAGACGAATATTGGGATAAAGGTACATTGTGGAATTTTATTCAGTGCGCGTGCACAAGCGAGGTACAGTGCGTGGTTATAGCTATAACCCAACGTTCAAAGCTATCACTCTCTTGGCCTGTAACAAACCAAGATTTATCAATTTCCTCTTTCTAATATAAGCTGGGAACTTCTCCGGGTATAAGTGTAGTATACATAACTTAGGATCGGTCAGGATTTCTATCTCTGTCATCTCCGATATGAGTTCTAATATCTCCTTCCAATATTCCTGTATCTTCTCACATTCCCACATACAGTGGTACAGGGTCCCCACCTCTACCCCACACCTAGTACATTCATCCGGGATCATGGGATAAAACTTGTGTAATTTCTCTGATGTCATATATACTCTATGTATCCACTTATATTGTAGGAGTTTACATCTGGTATCAATTGAAAGTGTCTGTGACATCTCACATGCTTGTTCCCAGTCCTCTTCTGCTATTTCTACCCCCATGTCCCTCTCCCATGCCCGCAAACTGCTCAAAGAGCTCTCTTCCGATCCTGATAACAACACATCATAAAACTTGGATAATTGTCCTCTTCCCACCATATTGTTCCTCGTAAGTCTTTCTATTATGGATGTGGGTGGTTCCTCTGTGCCCCCGTTCTTTGAGACTACGTAGCTCCTGATTTGAAAGTATTTAAATCTATATGATCTTGGGATTTCAAATGTGTTTACTATCTGTTCGAAGGTCATCAATTCTCCCTCTAAGTATACGATTTTAATCGTACCCAAACCTCTTTCTGCCCAATTTTTTAATCCCCCATCATTCCTTCCCGGTTTAAATTCCTCATTCCCCCAGATTGGTGTATACCCCGATAACTTATCTCTTCTACCTAAGTGTAAGTGCGCCTTGTGCCAGATCCTTACTGTATTCTGGAGGAAGGGGTTCTTTGTATTTTTTATCAACAAGTTACTCTGTTGTGAATATATATATGCGTCTAGTGTTATCTTTGTCTCTTCTTTTTCTATCTCCATCCAAGCCGGTATATCTGCATGTTGAAAGTAGAACATTGCTGTCCTGAGCTGTGCCGCCCAGTAATAAAGCCATATGAAACGTGTGAACATCGTTTTCAATCTCTGAAAGAAAGTTTCCGGTAAGGGCATTGGGATTGACTGGAATAGGTAAAGGAATTTAGGCAATATAGTCATTTTAATAATATTCACTCTGCCTATCATTGATATTGGTAATTTGCTCCATCTTTCAAGGCTATTTTCTACATCTGTCATTATTGGATCGTAATTACTTTGTACTAAGTCTTTAATCTCCGGGGTTATCTTTATCCCCAAGTACGTAAACCCCTTGGGGGACCTCGCAAACTGTGTGTGCACCGGCGCTTTTTCCCTTTCTCTTTTATTAAGTAACATAAGTGCGCTTTTATTTTGATTCGTTTTATATCCTGAAAATACTCCAAATTTCTCTAGTATTTCGTTCGCATTTCTAATTGAGGTATCCAATTTTGTTAAGTATAGTATTATATCGTCCGCGAAAAGCGATAGGCGATGCTCCATTCCCCCTATTCTCATCCCTGTGATTCCCGGGTCCTGCCTAATCGTTATCGTTAATGGTTGGATTGCGAATAAAAATAGCAACGGAGAAATCGGACATCCCTGTCTGGTAGATCTCTGTAGTTTAAACGATGTCGATATTTGGTAGTTTGTAGTTATTTCGACCATTGGGTCTGTGTATAGAATCGTGATCCATTTTATATATCCTTCCCCAAACCCGAACCTTTTAAGTGTTTCAAACAGATATCCCCACTCAATCTTGTCAAATGCCTTTTCGGCGTCTAATGACAGAACTGCGTGGTCTTTTTCGTTTTTTCTTAGTGTGAAGAACATTTAGTAGTCTCCTAATGTTATGAAATCCCTGTCTTCCCAATACAAATCCGTTCTGGTCATTTTTTATCAGATGTGGAATCAACTTCTCTATGCGCCTAGCTAGCGCCTTACATAAAATCTTCGTATCACAGGACATGAGGGACACAGGACGATATGAAGTTGTGTCTGAGGGTGGCTTTCCCGGTTTCTTAAGTACCGAAATCATCGCCGATCTTAAGGATGTAGGCAAAGTCCCCTCCTCATATGCTTCATTGAACATTTCCAGTAGGTGGGGTAGCAGTTTCCCTGCGAATCTCTTGTATATTTCTGTTGGTATCCCATCTGGGCCAGCCACCTTCCCTCTATTCATAACCGTAAGCGCCTCGTTTAATTCTTCTATTGTTAGCTCTTGGTCAAACTGTTTCTGTTCCTCCTCCGTTATTTTTGGGAATTATAACTTGTCCAGGAATTCATTTAGTTGTTCTGTGTTCTTTGGGTATTCTGATTTATATAATTTTTCATAATATTCTTTAAAGGCGTTATTTATTTCTATTGGGTCATTAGTTTCCACCCCATTCCCTAATTTGATCGTATTTATCATCCTTTCCGTTTGTGCCTTTCTAATTATCCATGCCAGTATCTTGCCTGCTTTTTCCCCTTGGTCGTAGTATGATTGTTTTAGCCACTGTAAGTCCGATGTTATCTTTGTAGTGGATAGATGCTTGTACTGGGCCTTTAATACCCGTAGTTCTCTCTGTTTTGCTGGGTCTTCTCCCCTATATATCTGTTCTTCCACTTCTTTTACCCGTCTTTCTATGTCCTCCATTTGCTTATAGTGTTCCTTAGATTTATGTTTAGTATAGCTTATCATCTCTCCCCTTATATACACCTTAAATGCCTCCCATCTCATCGTTGCACTTGTCTGGTCTGTATTTATGGAGAAGTATATGTCTATTTTTTCATCTATAAAAGTCATACATTTCGGGTTGTTGAGCCACTTGGTTTGGAGTCTGAATCTAGGGGGTGCCTTCGCTATTTCCGGCATGTTCATAGTTAACGTCATCGGAGAATGGTCAGACAGTAATCTACTGTCATATTCACTTCCTGTAAATTTAGATATCAAGCTTGTCGAAACAAAAAAATAGTCTATTCTAGAGAACGATGGCCTACTTAGTAATTTTGAAGCGCACGAATATTCCCTCTTGCCTGGGTTTAGTTTTCTCCATATCTCAACCAAGTCGAGGTCTCTCATAAACGTATCTATCACTTTCCTTGTTCTTCTGTGGGAGGTATCCACTCCCCCTGATTTATCTATTTCCGGCCTCCTCACGCAGTTAAAGTCTCCCCCCATGATGAACTGGCCCGTGAGATATGCCATTTTCATAAACAGTTCTTGAAAAAACAGCGGGTCATCATTGTTTGGTCCATATATATTTACTAGGTTCACCTGCGTGGAGACTATAGTACCGCTTAATATTAGAAATCTCCCTCCCGGGTCTACAATTTTATTTCTTAAAGTAAATGGTATCGACTTGTCTATTAGTATCATTACTCCTCTAGCTTGTGAGTTGAATGGCGCCGAGTATACATGTCCCTTCCATCTATTCTCGACCCTCTTGAGATCTTCCCCAGTGCTGTGTGTTTCCTGTAAATAAACTATTTTTGCTCCTGATCGTTTTATCTTCCCTAGAATCTGTTTTAGCTTAATAATGTGGCTCATCCCCCTCACGTTCCAGCTCATATATTTTATTTTGTTCCTACTCATCCTTATGTCCTATGTTGCCCACTCTCTTCTTGCCCTCCTCCCCCCTCTCTCCTCTATGTTTTGTGATGTGGTGATCCAGCCGAAGTGTCCTGTAATAATAAATAAAAAAAGAGAAAAAACACAAGTACCCCCAAACCCCACATATAAAGCTAACGTCCCCCCCTATTGGGTACGGACCTCTGACCCTCCTCTTTTCCGACTTCCTACAGGTCCCTTCCTCCTTCCTTTTGACAGGATGCATCTTACCTGCCTTTCTCCCTTTCCTGCCGCTCTTCCCTCCTAGTATTCTCTAACCACATGCTCCCTTTTTCTCATTTCTGCTATTTAAAGTCTAACTTGACTAAACTATCTTCAACTTGATCCTGTATCCCTACCCCCCCCCCTTCCTCCTCTCGTAACCATCTCGAGGAACCCTCTATTTCAGCCTCTAAACTCCTGGATCTCTATCACCTTAAACATTGAAACATTGAAACAAAACCATTGAAACAAAACCAAATCCGCCACCAACCGGGCATCGACCATATCCAATACCTGTTAAGAAAGGGGATATGACCTACGAAAACCTCTAAGCTATACCCTTTACCCGTTAAGAAGGGGGGTATCTTTTGTAGAGTTAAATCAGAACTTGCTGCACCTTTATGTATTATACTCTTCCCCTTCCTCCCCAAATCCTAACTATCCATTCCTCCTCACGCCTATGTTGGGTCTTTGACCTCTCTGTAGTGTCCCTATATAACTATCCCGTTTACCTGTCTGTGTGTGTCCAGTACCTATACTGAATGGTAGAGGTCGCCATACCTTATACCCTATACATTTTCCCCTCTCTATTAGTTTCCCCTATCTAAACCAAAAATTGCAGTGCCTTTATGAAATATAAATTTTCCCTTCCTTCCCCATTCCTAGCTAACCACTCCTCCTTCTGTCTATGTTTGGCCCTCGGTCTCTCCATAGTGCCCTTAACTAACTATAACTACTTAACTCTAACTGCACATTCCACATATTGAAAAATAGAAATTACCCTTTTCCATAGAATATACCACTCTTCCCCCCCCCCCTTCCCACTTTTAAGTTGGGTCCTTGAACCTCTTATTCCTACATAAAGCCCCTATATATATCTTATATTCATATCAATTATAAGAAGGGGGGCCTGCCATATATATACAAGCCTTTTCCCTTGCATTTCAAGAATGGGGGTATGTCTCCTAGATAATTCAATCAGAAATTACAATCCATAGTGTCTCCGTACCTGTACAGCCTATATATTGAACCATTGAAATTGCCAGATTTTATAGATTATTTCCCTTCCCCCCCTCCCCTCCCTTCTATATACAATTCTTAGCTACCCGTGTCATCCACCTGTGGCGGTCTCTCCTGTTGCTCTTCTTCTGGTCCTTGCCCCGCAAGTGTCTGTCTCAGTTGCGTTGGGTCTGTCCCCACCGTCATACCACAGGCTCGTCGTGCTTGTTCCGGAGTATCACACAAAGTAGTTCTTCCTTCCCACGTCACCTTCAGAATGGCTCCTCTCACAAAGCCTGTCTGTCCTTTCCCCTGAAATCAGTAGTCTCTCACTTCCCTGTATTCCTCCCGCTTCTTGACCAGGGATGGGGCGAGGTCTTGGTATATCCCCACTTGTAATCCTTCGTGTGTCAAAACTCACTTCTTTTTTGCGATGTCTAGCATGGCTTCTTTGTCCCGTTGGATGGAGAATACCACTATGAGTGGCCTCCTCCCGGTTCCGTTTTAGTGAAGACTCCTACCCCCGCTAGCCCCCCGAGTATCTTTGAGTAGTATTCTGTCATTGTTCCTCTCGGTCCTTTCGGGTCTTGTTCCTGTGGTATGCCGATCACTCTCAGATTCTTCCGTTTAGCATAGTTGATCATATTTTCCATATTCTCTCCCATCTCCTTACTGTCAGTTCGGAGCCTCTGGCACTCCCTCTCCCAACGATCCTGGTCCGTAGCTCTGCTATCCAACGAGGCCTCTCTTTCCGTGTATCGTCTCTCCTGTTCCTTCATCCTCGCTTCTAGGTTAGCCACGGTAGCTTCACATGCCTCCATCTTTCCATCCACCCCGACTTTTATCTTTCTTTCCCAACTTGCCAATAAAGTTTGTTTCGTTTCTCCAGCTTTTCCTCCAACCGTGCAAATTCCCCCATTAACTGCAGGTTCCTCCTTTCCGCTTCTTCCTTCAACAGTGCGCGCATGGCCTCCATTGTTTGTTGGTTTCTCTTCTCGGCTTCTTCTGACAAGAGCTCTCTCAATAGCGAGCGCATGTTTTCCATTGTCATAGCCGTCTTTCCTTCTCCCTCTCCAGTCTCCACACCCGCTGCTAACTCTTCCTTGCGTACCTCTTTGCCAGCGCTTATTTCAGCCCTACTAGCCATCTGTGTCCTGGTGTCTACCGCCGTTAGCTTCGTGCTAATCGCTCCTAGGCCCAAAGCCTCCGGTACATGGGTCTGTCTGTGCCTAGTGGAGCGCCTATTTATCTCCGACTCTCCATCGCCTTTTCCTTCCGACTCAGAGTTTTCCATTTCATTTTCTCAATAGAGTAGTCTTGAAACTGTTTTCCCCTTCGCTTCTCTCAGGGGGTATTCGGATTTAAGCCGTGTTTTCAGATAGTTTAGTCAATTATCACCGGGAGCATGTGGTGCGAGTTGTCTACTGCACGGCCGCCATCTTGAAGTCAGCGGGGTAACGTTAACGTTAGCCAGAGCCATATAGCCAGCTTGGTACTATGACCCATGACGGGCATACGGCTACAGCCTAACAGACCAATGGCGCTGCTGTACTGAACAACAGGCTGCCTAGTGGTAAATGTAGTTCTTTTTTTACGACATTAAAACCCTTATACCTACCTTGTTTCAATCAAAAATGCAGTTGTAGCTGGTCCATAAAAGTCTCTCCGACGATTACACCCATTTTCGTCTTGTAAGGCGTCCATTTGAATCAAGGAAATAGCTTTCTGCACTCGTCAAACTCCATTGTAGTGGATGAGAAGTAGGGGAAAGTTACCTGCAGTGACGTCACGGCACTGATAGCGTCTGATACGCTTTTTGATTGGCTCCATACATGTTATTCGTGCATGGACAATTTTAACCCTTTCTGAGTGGAATTTCCGGCGTCAAATGGAAAAAAATAAATAATGAAATTAGATACCAATGATGTAAACTACCCATAATTGAAGAGTAGGGTTTAACCTGCAAGTGGGCCTTTAAGTCTGCTTTGTATGTTTTTGTATTTGGGTTTATTCTTATTTATTTTCATGAAACTAACTTCAAAAATATATTCAAAACACTCAACACAATTTGGCTATTCATTTCAGACAAATTTCAAAAGACGTTCAAAATATTTCAGTGTAGAGGACCTGTTCCACCCGACGGGGTCGGTACCGACCCCAAAATAGCATCTGGTCATAAATCAATATTTTTCAGAGTGTTGCAAAAGATTTGCGATTTTAAAATCAAACGTATTCAAGTACTAACATCACTAACATGTCACAAAAGCATGTAGAATGTATATTACCATCAATACAATAGTTTAGCAATAGGTTAAAAGTGCCATTAGATAGTTTTAAGTTTTCGATTTACTGAAGTCTATTGCAAGACGGCGACCATTTTGGAAATTTTAAACCATGGGAATTGTAGTCTTTTTTCGAACTACACTTCCTGGCAGATTCTGTGGGGGTTCAAAGTTTAGCGTTCTGAATGAATTATATCAATAACTGTTATTATTCACGATAATAAGCCACAAAAGGTAACGTTTTTGACAAATATTGAAACGCAGTTAGTTTCTCCTCCCTATTGTTAGCATGTAGCAACAATTAGATCTGAAATTAGTTTCAAAATGGTTGCACTGTGGTGAAAATAAAAAAGTACAGTAAATTACAGTAGATATCATTATCTGTTCTTATGCACGCCTGGTGATACTAAATCCAAATTGAACTCGGGCATTTGAAAGATAATATATGTATATATATATAAATTTGCGAATTGGCTATAATAAGGTAATTTATAAGCCTCCTATTCTATATTCTATAATAATATTTCAAATTGCATTGGTCCGGAGGGGAGAATTCAGTACTGTATCTACAGAACCTTCTGTTTAATCATATTCCTTTTATTAATTTCCTTAGACTTTTTGTACACATGATCTCAAGAAGGTACTGAACGAGATCAGTGGCAGTTTTTTTTATATGTTTGGTCATTATTAGCATGGTGTTTTTCACTGTCAAAGATGCGTCATCTTCATGATGGGCAGGTGTTATGGTCTCACTGAAGGTGGATGTTGACGGACAGGATTCCTGCAAGTTTCAACAGGTTACATTTAAGACCTTTTTAAGACCACTTTCAATAGAATCTAATATGTTGCCATACCAGCAAATAACTAGTAAGGAAAATGACTAAGAAGTAATTCCATATGTATTGGTCTGATTTGGTCTGAGCCTATGGTAGGCTATTACTACCATACTGCTTACTTTGCAGCCTGGACATTTCCCCCCCAAACACATTTAAACATGATACAGAGAAGTTATCGCAACATAGAAGTAATTTCCATCTACCGTCTCTCATTTAACACTGTGTAAAGTTAGCTTGGTGTATTGAATCCACTATCTCATTAAACTCTCAACTGTGTACAGTAAGTTAGCTTGGTGTATTGAATCTACCATCTCTCATTAAACATTGTGTTACAGTTAGCTTGGTGTATTGAATCCACTATCTCATTAAACACTCAACTGTGTACAGTAAGTTAGCTTGGTGTATTGAATCTACCATCTCTCATTAAACAGTGTTACAGTTACAGCTTGGTGTATTGAATCTACTATCTCTCATTAAACACTCAACTGTGTACAGTAAGTTAGCTTGTGTATTGAATCTACCATTTCTCATTAAACACTGTGTTACAGTTAGCTTGGTGTATTGGATCTACCATCTCACAGTAAGTTAGCTTGGTGTTTTGAATGTACCATCTCTCATTAAACACTGTGTCACAGTTAGCTTGGTGTATTGAATCCACTATCTCTCATTAAACACTTAACTGTGTACTAGGGATGGGCGATTCTTGCTCAAATGTGAATCATGATTTTTCTCTCTAAGAATTGAGATCACGATTCTCTCACGATTCTTATTTCTTCAATAAAATCATTTAAAAAGTAAAAAAGTAAAAAAAAAAAAGATTTTACTTAAATTTTTATTTGCAATTTTTTGAACATCAAAGGCAATACAGTTACTGACAAAATCATAAAAAAAGAATATCGAAAAACAAATAAAAGGGGGACAAAATAAATAAAAAGGAGTAAAAAAGGACATAAATAATAAATAAAAGTAAACATATTGTGGCATGGGGTCATCGGTACATTGAGTATTTACATTTCAGTCTTTTCTCTTAGTTCCTGTCCTTCTTCTGTGGTGTCGTTCCTAATTGTCCTATAGTCTTCCCATTTTTCCCATCTTGATATAAATTTCTCCTCCTGTAACCTCAGCATATGTGTTATTCTCTCCATTTCTTGTATCTCCTCTACTATTCCTACCCATTGGTCCATAGTCGGTGGATCTTCCTTGTACCACAGTCTGGTTATTGCTTTCCTGGTTGCCAGTAGGGGTGGGGCAAACATAGACCAATGAAAGCAGATCTCCCCTCAGTATTCCTATTACACTATTATACTATTACACTATGACACTATTACACACTATTACACACAATTGCAGTAGCACACCAGTACACTATTACAAATCATTACACTATTGCACTAAACACACCAGACAGGTGGTGAAGAAGGCTCGGCAACACCTCTTTCATCTCAGGCAGCTGAGGAAATCCAACCTGTTCATAAAGGACACAGTGGTGGGTATCTGTCACCAATAATACATCTGAGGGCAGAATGATAGACCAGAGGTTTACAAGTTGAAGCTGCAGCATGTCTATAAATTACATCACCACAGTCCAAAGTTGATACGAAAACAGCTTCAACAATTATTGGAACTTAAATTAAACATTTTCATTGAGCCACAAGCCAAGATATTTATACTCAGTGATTCTCAATATTAGAACCGCTTACAGTAAATAATGTAGCTCTGTGTACAATTATTGTGTACAATTATTAACAGCATCAACAATTATACAGTTGTTGATGCTGTTAGGGCCCTGTATAATTTATATTATACATTTACATGTATAATTCTGTTTTAGTTTGAGTTAACTACTGTACTCGGAAAATATTATCATGTCCGTAGCTCTGTGTTAAATACATATTCTCTGTACAGTCTTGACTAGTTAATATAGGTTAACTAGCTACAGCTCAGACACTAGGGCGACAGTCTGACAGTGTTTCTTAAAACAACAGCCAAAAGGGCCAGGAGATATGACACATCCAAGGTTCTTTTCGACTCCAGTTCTTGTGTGAGACATAACAAAGCTCGTAGACCCATCTTTTGTTTTCATTTTCTCACTAGGGCATTTTTGTTTACCTTTCTTGTCAGATCTGTTATTAATTTGTCATCTTATGTACGTCATGTCAATTATGTGTATATTGTAAGTCTGACCAGAGCTTTTAGTCACTTTCTGGTCAGACGCTTTGTGTGTACACATTTGTCTCTGATTGTAAACTGATCATATTCTTTCTATGGCCATGGAAACAGATAATAAACTATGTTCTATTTTTATACAAATTGACTCATTCTGAATTTCTACAGCTTCACTGTTTGGCTGATTAAAAAATTCCACAACACTACTTTCCAGAATTTTGCCAGGTTTGAATTGAAGAGCAGAGATGCATTTATTTCTGAGTTGTCTGAATGATAACCAATGTACAGGAGCACCGGTGCATCTGGCTCCAGATGGGCTCTGTTCCTTTCTCTAAACAACATTGACATTGACTCATTTGAGAACCAGGGTGTTACTCTTTACTTAAATGTTTGAAAGGTGCATGCTTGTCAAAAATTGAAATATATATATTGTACAGTAAGTACTATGGAAAAGGGCTTGATCATTAAAATGTCTGAGATATCTCTTTGTACTGTAACAGTATGAGGTGTTGATTTCTTTAACTGTGCACTTCTAACACATGCATTCAGGCAGTGGTCGCTGATTCAAAAACACCACTGGCTATAGTTTTGTCAACTTTGTTAGAGAATAACAGATCAATAAGAGTAGATTTAGCACAGTCTTTCAAATGTGGCCTGTATTTGAGCTAAATTGAGGCAACCACCAACCTCCTGAAGATAATCAGATGAGCCATTAAGCCAATTCAGGTTAAAATCACCTACAAATTCATCATCAGAAAAACAAGAAAGAAAATCTGCCAAGACATGAATGAAACCCAGATCCGTAGATGGGGTCTGTAGACTTTATGTTGTTATACCTCCCATATCATTGTTATGTTTCCACTTTGCACACATTACACCCATGATTATTGTACATTTGTCTTGTAAATTTATGTATTGCAAATTTTATCTGATGTTCTATTTTATTGATGTCACTGCTACAAGGCAGAGGAGCCACAACAGATGTTTTTCCACACTATGCTGTACTGTATGAAAGATGTGACAAATAAACAAATCTGAATCTGACACTATTACACACTATTACACTATGACAATATTACACTATGACACTATTGCACTGTTACACTATCCCACCCGTACACTATTACACACTATGACACGATTACACTGCCATTATTACACTATTAATATATTGCACTAGTACACACTATTACACCATTCAATCTTTATTTATACTCGATAATACACTGAGTAATTAAACTCATTTACAGTGCTGTCGAGATAGACTGTAACACTATGACACTATTACACAGTATTACACTATAGCACTATGACACAATTCATATTACATTATTACACACTAACAATATTACACACCATTACACGATTACACATTACAGTATGACACTATTACACATTATTACACGAACGATTTGGTCAAGAAACTAATGAAGGAACGGGACATTGCTTTAAAAATTGCCACAAAATCAAAGCTGTCTCACGATAGACAAAGATTTGTAATGTTGAGAAACAAAACAACAAGGGAACTGAGAAAATCAAAAGCAGATTTCTTCATCTCAATTATTGAAAATGCCCACGGTAACTCAAAGGTTATATGGAGTCAGATCAAGAAATTAACTGGTCAAAACAAAGCTGCAATTAAGCCAATTGAACTGTTACATGAAGTTCAATGACAAAACTTTACAGTATCCGTCAGATGTAGCACCGGCCCTCAATCAGTATTTTGTAGAGTCTGTGGCCGCAATAGCCCAAAGCTTCGCAGTTCAGGACAGTAGTCCTGATCTGCCATCTACGGTAAATATTTATGAACCAGCAGTCATACCAAAATCAGTCACTGAGATAGAGGTTGCAAATATAATTACATCCCTCAAATCCTCAAGAGCTAAGGATATATATGGCATGGACACACTCATGCTGAAAGAGATAAACTCCTCTATAGTGAAGTCACTGACCCATATAATCAATATGGGTTTCAATCAAGGAAGTTTTCCTAACCCATGGAAAGCCTGCAGTTGTGGTCCCTTTATTTAAAAGTGGTGACCCTCTCATGACATCCAATTACAGACCCATCAGTATTCTACCCATAGTGTCCAAGGTGTTTGAAAAACTGATTGCCAAACAGGTCACTGATCATCTCAATAACAGCTCCTTCCTACTGCACCCAATGCAATTTGGATTCAGGGCTAACCATTCAACAGAAACAGCAACATGCTTCTTTTTAGAGACAGTCAAGGCTTCAATGGACAGGGGTGGGGTTGTGGGGGCTGTGTTCCTTGATCTAAGGAAAGCTTTTAACACTGTTAACCATACTATTCTACTCCAAAAGCTGGTCAATTTCAACTTCTCCATAGAGTTCCTCAACCTCTTCAAATCATACCTCTCATTCCGTTCCCAACTTGTCAAAATTGAAAATCATAAATCTACTGCCATCTGTATGTCAACTGGTGTCCCGCAGGGCTCTGTCTTGGGTCCAATCCTGTTCAGCATGTACATTAACGATTTGCCTTCTGTGTGTGGCCAATGTGATGTACTGATGTATGCTGATGATACAGTGATCTTTACACACGGTAAAACCACAGAAGAGGTTGCAACAAAATTGTCTAATGTCATGGTGAATGTCACATCCTGGCTTAAGAACAGCTGTTTACAATTGAATGTCTCTAAGACTGTCTGTATGTTCTTCTCCAAGGGCCACAGAGAAGTTGCAGAGCAGGATATCTTCATCTCCGGTCAGAAATTACAGGTAGTATCAGAATATAAGTATTTAGGATTACACATAGACCCAAACCTTAGCTTCAAAAATCACATAAAAAAAGTCTGCAATAAGGTAAAATTCAGCCTATCAAACTTCAGGTACATAAGAAACTTCCTTTCAACAGAGGCAGCAAAGCTATATTTTCATTCAATGGTTCTTTCCCACATCACATACTGTTTGATAACCTGGTCCAATTCACATTCCACCATTCTGAAACCACTTCAATCACTTTACAAACAAGCAATAAAAATTCTAGACAAGAAACCATTCAGGTACCATCATTGTCACATTCTAAAAAAATAGAATCTGCTCAGTTGGGAAAACCTGACCCTATATCAAAACGTCTGTCTAGTTTTTAAAATAAAGTGTGGATTGGCTCCTCCTCCTTTATCCCGTTTCATCAACCTCAAGTCTGCCTCAACCAGGAACACTAGAGGTGCGGCAAGGGGGGACTGTAAAATCCCTTTAAAAAAAAGTGTATTTGGCCAGGCCGTCTTCTCATACAGAGCATCCCACCAATGGAACTCAATTCCTCAAACAATTAGAGTGTCCACATCATACCATTCATTCAAGTGCAGGGTTAGGGAATGGCTCATTCTGTCAACACTGAGGTGTCTGTATGTGTATATGTGTGTGTGGATATGGATATGGATATGGTGCGTCTGTCTATGTCTGGGTCTCTTAATATGTGCTGATATGTGCTCTGTCCTTGTGTCCATGACTGTATTGTGACCTGTATCCCTACTATGTCTATGTGCTTTTGTTGTGTTTTTATTCTAATGTATTTATCTTGATTTGATTCTGTTTTTATTGCTAACCCTTTTTTTTACACAGGATTTTAGCCTGTACCTTCTGGCAGGGGGACTACCAATGGAAATTAGCCTTTTGGCTAAAATTGGGTGCATTTACATTTGTAAAATGTTTTATTAATGTACACTGTCCCCCTTGAACAAATAAAGTAAACCTAAACCTAAACCTACACTATGATACTATTGCACTATTACACACTGACATTATTACACTATTGCACTATTACACACTGTTACATGATTACACTATTAAACACTATTACACTATCACACTATTACAGTATTACACACTAGTACACTATTATATGGAATAAACCTCTAAAATTATTTGGGTGGAATTAACCTTTAAAACTCAACGTTAATTGACACCTCACATAAGTCTCTATGACAAATGTTCATGAGATATGAAAGGGGGGGGGGGGTATTTCAACGGACAATGATACAAATGTATTACTGGTTCCATATAGACGCATGTCCCCTTTACTGGTGTGTGTGGCTACACGTTTTGACAAATAAAGACCGGTCTGAATTAGAAGCTGGGTCTACATTAATTGTTTATCTGGTTGACACTGCAAAGCAGTTTATTTTTTATTTGTATTTACTTGCATTCAAACTTCATTCACATTTGCTGATCATCATGACACTGCTGAAATTCTGGGCGCTGTCTAGTGCTGACAAACAAGCCCCAGAGTATGCACAGGAGCTGCTGAGTGTGTGTGGGCTGGGTGCATTGTCCAGTGCTGACAAACAAGCCTCAGAGTATGCACAGGAGCTGCTGAGTGTGTGTGGGCTGGGTGCATTGTCCAGTGCTGACAAACAAGCCTCAGAGTATGCACAGGAGCTGCTGAGTGTGTGTGGGCTGGGTGCATTGTCCAGTGCTGACAAACAAGCCTCAGAGTATGCACAGGAGCTGCTGAGTGTGTGTGGGCTGGGTGCATTGTCCAGTGCTGACAAACAAGCCTCAGAGTATGCACAGGAGCTGCTGAGTGTGTGTGGGCTGGGTGCATTGTCCAGTGCTGACAAACAAGCCTCAGAGTATGCACAGGAGCTGCTGAGTGTGTGTGGGCTGGGTGCGCTGTCCAGTTCTGACAAACAAGCCTCAGAGTATGCACAGGAGCTGCTGAGTGTGTGTGGGCTGGGTGCGCTGTCCAGTGCTGACAAACAAGCCTCAGAGTATGCACAGGAGCTGCTGAGTGTGTGTGGGCTGGGTGCGCTGTCCAGTGCTGATAAACAAGCCTCATAGTATGCACAGGAGCTGCTGAGTGTGTGTGGGCTGGGTGCACTGTCCAGTGCTGATAAACAAGCCTCAGAGTATGCACAGGAGCTGCTGAGTGTGTGTGGGCTGGGTGCACTGTCCAGTGCTGATAAACAAGCCTCAGAGTATGCACAGGAGCTGCTGGGTGTGTGTGGGCTGGGCGCAGTGCTGAACTGGACAGGCAACTGAAAACAAAGTCTCATTTATCTCCAACATTACATTCACTAGCGCAGTCTCTTGGAGCAAGAGCAAATTAAGGATTTGCAATGACATGTTTTTTTATACAAGTAATATTCTTAAATAAAAACAAAAAACGATTTGATGGTATTTCTCAACCTTGCTGAGCAAGAGTTTTGTGCGAAAGGAATTAAAGGCCTGTCCCATATAGACACCTGTCCCAAATATAGGCCGGTTGAGTAGAGTAATTGAAGCAAATAAAAGCTTGGGCTATTAATTCAAGTTTAATGGTAATAAATGTTTTTAATGCATAGGTATCTCAATGATAATATGTTCACTATGGCATTTCCATGTTGTAAACAAGGGCCAAAGAGCTGATTTCCGGAGGCTCTGAGCCGCTAGCTTGTGTAGTATTGCCCTCTTATGATCAAAAGGTGTAACTTTTCCTGAATATGTATTTCAATGGCCAAACGATGGAAATTAATTCAAAGAAAATACTTGTCATTGGCGGATGTGAAAAATTCCAGCATTCGCATCCGTGGCTTGCTGCTGTCAGCCTGTGTGGCAAGTTTCATCCGACGTGGCCTTGTAGTTGCAGAGATTAGCTCCAGACACACACACACCCAACCAGACACCAGGCCGCGTCTAGTTTTCTGCCAACACACTTGCATTTTTCCGCGATCTGATTGGCCACTGACGTTTCTGGTCATGTGACATCTGCGCCAATCGTGTGACACCTATTTTTGCACCTATTTCCTTTTATTTACATTTTTTTACCTTAACCAACTTCGGAAGAGTGCCTAAGCTTAACCAGTGATAGAAATAGGCGTCACGCGATTGGCGCAGATGTCACATGACCAGAAACATCAGTGGCCAATCAGATAGCGGAAAAATACAAGTGTGTTGGCAGAAAACTAGACGCCGCCAGGCCTGGTGGAGATAAATATATCTAATGTCCACATCTGATGTCTCACAGTCCAGCACACCTCTGAGGAAGAAAATTGTTTTTGAATATGAGCAATACCTTTCTATGGGTGTGCCTCTGTGGGGAGTGTTTTGTTCCTCTGCATATTGCAGACTGAGAAGACACTGCAAAAAGAAAGAAAGAAGAAAGAGAGAGAGAAAGAAAAACATTTAGTGCAGTGCCTCCTGGCCCCTGGGCTGTCTGACTAAAAGGCCTGGTTGACTGGATCACTCATCTCTTGACATCCCTGCACTCTTTCATCTCTCTCCCTCTCTCCTAGACCTCCCCTTGTCTTCTCTCCTCCACTGCTCCCCTTGTCACCCATTCTCTTCGATCCTACCCTACGCCGTCTATCCTCCTCCACTCTCTCGTTTATTTCACATAACCACAACTTTATTTCAATCCACCCTTGACCTGGGTCGAAAAGTACCAAATGTACTAGATGGGTGGACAAATACAGTATACAATACAGCAAATAGGACAATTCAGTGAGTGCGAGGCGGTTTTACTTTGGTACTAATTGAACATCAAATAAGTATCCTGTGATTAACAACTGACCAGACTCTATTTCTGTCCTGATGTAGTAAACCCCACCCATCGAGCAGGTTAAAAACACCCTCTCCACTCATCTCCCCATCTATACTTATTTTTCTGCCCCCCCCTTTCATTCTTTTCTCCCATTTCCTTCCTTCTCCTCCCCTCTATCTGCCCCCCCCCCCCCCCCCCCCTTCCTTTTCATCTCTTCATTCTCCTTCCTCTGCCTCCCCCGGTGGGTCATGGCCTCGCCCCCACCTCGGTTGCCCCCGAAGTCCCCTCTGGGGCAAACCATGCCCAGCGGGGGGGGGGGGGGGGGGGGGGGGGGGGGGCATGCGGGTCCCGGTCCAGGCCTGGTATCAGTTCACTTTCAATTCAGAAGATGTGAATGGAAACATTCGTTTATTTTGCTTAAAAGAACATTAATTCTTAAGTATTTATTAAAAGATTGGATATGAGATATTTCTCGAGCTCAAATGGAATCCACCTCCTGGGCCCAGTCCTGTTCAAATCACTCCTGTCCAGGCTATAGTATGCTACTGCATCTCTCTATCCTTCCTCTTCCTGTTTATATTCACTGATCACACTGGTTTAATTATCATTTTGAGAACTGAAGATTCCAATGACAATACTATGGCTATTGGCCATTGGACGCTTTAGAGTGGTAAAACTCCAAGACCGGATTTTTGCAGAGAAATTCCCAAAACTCACACCTGAAAGGGTTAAACTCCCGAAACGGGGTGGACTGCATGGTCTTCTATCAAATATATAAAACATAAACAGAACCTGTTACAGAATAGAATGGGGCCAGTATTCAAATTGGAGGTTTCCTACAATGTCCCTCTCAACCCACTAGACACCCCTAGGCAGCCTCCGCCTGCCCTGTCCTGACCCTGCCTCTCTCCTGCCGTATCCCAGAGGACCCCCCTGCGGCAGGCTCCTTCCCTCTGCCCCTCTTCCACAGGAAGGCCCTCAGACTGCAGTGCAAATACCTCGACAAATTCACCCTCTGCTCAGATGCCACTGGAGGCCCTTGTGGTTTCGCCCCCGACTTCCACCGCAGACCTCGGAAATAGTTGAGCCTGTTTGATTCGGTTGCCATTCATCTGCCGGCTAGTGCATTGGTGGCGGCTTAGGACCACATGTTGAAAACCCCACCGAATGCCATTTGTCCCCTTAAACTGAGAGAAGCGGTTATGACAAGGATTACAAAAACAGGGGCACAAGTTTTTCTGTTTTGTTTTTGGTGGTTCTTGGGTGGTCTCAAAACCGAAAGATGGAGGTATTGAAAGCAATGCACTTGAGACTAAAAAGATGTGGCCATGGGTCATGATTCTGGGCTCATATACTCCTCAACACAACTACTTTAATATTCAAATTAAAGTACACACCGTATGTCTCTTCATGTAAAGTATGTATGCTGCTTTACAACATCATGTACTAGTAAAATAAAAGCTGCTTTACAATCACTGCCCAACATGATGTACTAGTAAAATAAAAGCTGCTTTACAATCACTGCCCAACATGATGTACTAGTAAAATAAAAGCTGCTTTACAATCACTGCCCAACATGATGTACTAGTAAAATAAAAGCTGCTTTACAATCACTGCCCAACATGATGTACTAGTAAAATAAAAGCTGCTTTACAATCACTGCCCAACATGATGTACTAGTAAAATAAAAGCTGCTTTACAATCACTGCCCAACATGATGTACTAGTAAAATAAAAGCTGCTTTACAATCACTGCCCAACATGATGTACTAGTAAATATAATCTGCTTTACAATCACTGCCCAACATGATGTACTAGTGAAATAGAATCTGCTTTACAATCACTGCCCAACATGATGTACTAGTGACATAAAAGCTGGGTAAACTATGAACCCCAATTGCTGAACACAGGAACAATTATACTGAGATTATATATAGTACCAGTATATTCTTGACCGTTTGATTTCGTGCTTGCATCTATGTACAAGTACAATGACAGTGAAATGTTCAGCTAGCCTCACCCAAAACTGTGCAAGCGTCAAATAAAGGATAAAGATAAATAGATAAAAGATGAATGAAACTTACTATAATGTGTACGCTACATTAAAATCACCAATATATTGATTTTAAAAGGTGGACAAGGAGGGTAATGTGAATTTAGATAACTCTCATCCTTGATTAAAGTTGTATCACTAGACCCACTAGACAGTATGTTGTGTAGGATCAAATCTTCTAACTTGACTCCATCCTCATTTACCAACATAAACAAGACCATGGTTACCTGGTCCAAATGGACCCCTGGCCCACACTGCCACCTAGAGGCATTTTCATGGTATTTTCACAGCCTTCATAACCCATTCTGAGATCAAGATATGTATGTCATATGCACAGTTAAACAGACAGTTACACCTTACAATGGAAATCTTACTTTGCTAGTCCACCCTTCACAAAATGTAAATATTAAGAAAATGTTTAATGCAAAAAATTGAGAATCTTGAGAAAAAATAAACAAAGTAAAAAAATAAGGCACGAGTGACAGAGTAACAGTATTGCACATTCAGTTCAGTGTAGTGGTAGAAGAAAGGATGTAAATTGGCAAGATGGGGGCGACAGTGGCTCGGGGAGGTAGAGCAGCCGTCTGGTAATCCTGAGGTTCCCGGTTCGATTCCTGCTCCTCCCGGGCAGCGTGTCGAAGTGTCCTTGAGCAAGACACTTAAACCCTAACTGCTCCCGATGAGCAGATTGGCACCTTGCATGGTTGCCACTGCCGTGAATGTGTGAGTGAATGGGTAAAATGTGAGGAACAAATTGTAAATAGATTTGGATAAAAGTCTGAGCCCCTTTTGAGTTCTCTCCACAAAGTCAGGCAAAGGTCAGGAAAAGTGCTTGTGGGTTGTTTGGTGGATGTCATGCTCCCCCTGGTGGAATTCAATGCACACTGCATTCGAGGGAGCCTTCGGGAAAACAAGATAAAATGTTTTCCATAGCATATTAATTTAATTAAGCATGTACTTGTCCTTTTAAAAGGTAACCGTTTCAATGAATTACTCTTCAATGACCTTTTCCGTGGATACACAAGTATGAATTGAACAGCATTCATTGATTGATTGATTGATTGAAAAGTTTATTAACAGATTGCAGAATGGGTACAGTACAGTACAGCTCAATACATACAATTGTTAAGGGGATGCAGACCAGAGAAAGACTTTCGTCTTGTTTACATCAGGGTCCCCCATTTTCAATTCATCATAACATATATGACATACATGACATACAGATAGACAGTACTGCTACATCTATACATTTATGACATATCCGATTTGCAAATACAGTACTGTTTGTGATACAAAAGTGTCCAGAAAAGGAGTGTATATACATTTGGCATAGAAACTGTACATTGGAGGAGGTTGGTTGGGTGGGGTGGGGTTGGGTGGGTTGGGTGAGGGCTGTACATTGGAGGTGGGGGGGGGGGGGGGGGGGGGGGGGGGGGGGTTGGGAAGGGGACACACACACATTTTACACTGTACATTGGAATATTGACAAAGCCTTTCTTGGTCATTTACTGTACAACTAGGTTAGGACATTTGTAGGGGCCAGTTTCGAATTGCAGTCTCACGTAGGTGTTTTTTGAGAGTGTTTTTGAAGGTGGGTAGTGATTCACATTCCTTTACAGCTTTAGGCAGGGCGTTCCACATTGATGTGGCATAATTGCGAAACGTGTTTAGTCCCTTGTTTGAGCCGAATCTGGGTTTTACATGATTTGTGGAGCTCCCTCTGGTGTTGTGATCGTGGTATTCACTGACCTTTGGGAAGTATTTTGACATGTACATGGGTACCTTGGTCGCGTAGTGTATCTTGTAGACCAGGCCCATTGCAAGTTGCTGTACTCTGTCGTCTACTCTAAGCCATCCTAGGTTGTCAAAGTGGGCAGGGGTGAGGTGGGTTCTAGGAGTCAGGTCAAGTAGTAGTCTGACTAGCTTGTTTTGAGATGTTTGTAATTTGTTTTTTAGTGCCTTTGAGGTGCTTTGGTACCATGAGGTGCAAGCATAGTCGTAGTACCCTTGAATGAGTGCTCCTGCTAGAGTCTTCAGGGTATTCTTGTTTACCAGAGAGGAGATCCGGTACAAGAAACGCGTTCGTTGGTTGACTTTTTTTATTACATTGGATGCCATTTTGTCACAGGAAAGATTAGCCTCTAGGATGGAACCCAGGTAGGTAATTTCATCTTTCCTTGTGATAATATTGTCACCCACTGTAACCGAGAAGCCGTCGGTCTTGCTGAGTTTGTTATTTGAACCGAAGAGAATGGACTCTGTTTTGCCCATGTGTAATGATAGTTTGTTGTCGGCGAGCCATATGCAGATTTTGCCTATTATCTGCCATTTGTGCCGACAATCTTCTCAAATCTAAGTGGCTACACAACTAAAACGATTAGGTAATGTGGCTAACAATACCGTCTCTAAAACATCTGCCACGCAGTGTAGTAATTGAATAGCGGGGATTTGAACTATACCGAATTAGAAAATGGTGCAGTGGGCATTTCCCCCCCACTACCAGGAGTAAAATGTTATGTACATTTCCCCGAATTTACAACCCCAAGGGGATGAATAAAGGAATATCTTATCTTATATGTCTGGACTGGAGACATCAACAGGAAGTGGTGTTAATAGGTACTCCAGTGCGCCTTGTCAGATGCACGTGTTTGTAATTTATGTTGAAGACGTTAATGTTTTTACGGACAAATGCTACTCTATAGTACAACTAGTATGGTAATACAAAGTCCATTCTCTTTGGATCAAATAACAAACTCAGCAGGGCCAACGGCTTCTCTGTAGTGGGTGAAAATATTGTCACAAGGAAAGATGAAATTACCTACCTGGGTTCCATCCTAGAGGCAAATCTTTCCTGTGACAAAATGGCATCCAATGTAATCAAAAAAGTCATCCAACAAACAAGATTCTTGTACCGGATCATTCAAGGGTACTACGACTATAGTGGCTATTTGTCAACAACAACTAATAAAAACTAAAAAGCCACTGAAGCACCAGGGCAGCGAATCTCACGCAGATCAGGAAGTCCATTGTCCAGACAGCATTTGACAGTTTTGTGGCATTTATTGTCTGTTAATCAAAGAATACAGAAAAATTATGTTTGAAACTATATGATCTCCTGACGCTGGTAAAAACCATATACCTTCCCTGATGCCTCCTGTGCTATTGTCTCTAATTACCTAAATACACCCAGCTGTGCTTACCAATTGCCCAAAACCCCTTCAAAGTAAAAGCATTTAGCTGCGACTCATAAGAACTTAAATAATATGGCTGTAAACAAATGAATTCTACAAAATCACATAACAAATAAATATATTAAATAAATGTGAAAATAGTTAATAGCTCCCACAAGTCGGCCCCTAATTGTGAGTCACAATTACCCTTATATATATATATATAACATGTAAGGGAGCTATTCTTTCTATTCAAGCGTCTTCTGTGTCTCCTTCTCTGCTGCCACTGAAAGAAAACAGATGGTAAGAAGACAGGATAGAAAGAGAGAATAGATAGAACAGGTATTATTATTATTCTGTGGCCTCCACCAGCAGGCAGATCTTTGTTACAGGTCTCTCCAAAACGCTGGTTTTAGTTTGGATGCACACAGAGCGGACCAATCCTTTGTAGTCGGACTTGGTACTCGACCCATCTTCCAGGATCCTCTTGGAGCTGTAGCATCGGCAATAATGACAATATCTCCTGGGGAGAAGTTTTTCTTTTTTGAGCTGCCCATCTCTGTCTTTCCTGCATCACAAGTAAGTATTCGGATGTCCATCTCTTCCAAAACAGCTCTGCGATATACTGTACTTTTCACTCCAGCATCTTTGTCATCTTCGGTAGCTTTAAGTTCCTTTCTTTTTTGACTCAGAAGCAACAGAAGTCTTTTAAGTTCAAGGAACCAGGCAACAGACGTTTTAAGCTTCTTCCAAGATGAGAAGTAGCTGATGAGATGGTCTGTTGGATTTTCTGAATCCTTAACAATGGCATTCACTGCCGCTTCTCTTTTGACCTCCGGGTCATCAATGGGAATCACTGAATCCATTTCCAGTGTAGGCCACTCATTTTCAGGCAAATACAGGAAATCTGGGCCTTTAATCCATTTTCCATGTGTGAGAAATTCTTCAGCTCTCAATCCACATGATGCTTCACCAGCAGGATTGACCTTGGAGCCCACATACTTCCACTGGTCAACATCTGTAGCTTCTATGATTACAGTGACTCTGTTGGCAACAAACGTATGAAAACGTCTGGTTTCATTGGAGATGTATTTGATGACAGTCGTGCTATCGGTCCAAAACACTGACTTCTCCAGTTGCCACTGTAGTTCTCTTTGAAGCATGCCATCCATTCGGACAGCAAGGACTGCTGCTGCGAGTTCCAAACGAGGAATGGTGATGTGCTTCAGAGGTGCAACTCTGGCCTTTCCAGCAAGAAATGAAACATGCACCTTATCGCCTCTATCTTTATCCTTCAGTCTCAGGTACGACACTGTACCATAACCAGCTTCACTGGCATCAGCAAAATTATGAATTTGTGCTGTCACAGATGTTTCAAAGTTCAGGGTTTTGATACAGCGTTCCACCTTGAATACACTCATCCTTTGGAGGTCGCTCAGCCAATCAGACCACTGTTTGGAGAAGGAGGGGGAAATGTGTTCATCCCACTTCAGGTTTTGCCGGCAAAGCTCCTGCAACAGTAACTTGGCTGGCATTGTAAAAGGAGCCAAAAATCCTATAGGGTCATACAGAGAGCTGACCACCGACAAGATACCTCTCCTGGTTTGTGGGCGTGGCTGTAATGAAGTCCTAAAGCTGAATTGGTCGGACTCAACGCACCATTGCAGTCCAAGTGCTCTTTCCATAGGCAGGTGATCTTTGTCCAAATCCAGCTCTTTCATCTCTGCTGCTCTGATGTCACCTGGGATTGATGTCAAAATATAACGGCTGGTTGTCACCCACTTTTGAAGGGTGAATCCTCCCTGACTACAGAGCAGAGTCAAATCCTTTACAAGCTTAATTGCATCTCCCTCCGAGGATGTAGATTTCAGGCAGTCATCTATATAAAAGTTGTGATTGACTGTTTTGATCACTTCAGGAGGGAAGTGAGTTGCATTGTCTTCTGCAGTTCGCCTCAAGGCGTAATTGGCACAACTGGGGGACGAAACAGCTCCAAACAAATGTACCCTCATTCGATATTCCCCTGGTTCCTGGTCAGTGTTGCCCTGAGGCCACCAAAGAAAGCGAAGAAAGTTCACATGTTTATCAGGCACCCGCACCTGATGAAACATGGCCTGGATGTCAGCCATGATTGCAACAGGCTCTTTCCTGAAGCGAATGAGGACCCCCATAAGAGTGTTGGTGAGATCGGGGCCCTGCAAGAGCTGACAGTTCAGAGATGTTCCTTTGAATGAGGCTCCACAGTCATATACAACCCTCAGATTTCCTTTGGTGGGGTGATGTACTCCATGGTGGGGAATGTACCACACTTTTCCCTAATCTTGTTCCAGCTGTTCAATGGGTACAACTTCAGCATAACCTTGAACCAGCATATCATTGATGAATGAGGTGTACTCCTCTTTAAACTTTATGTTCTTTTCAAATTTCCTCTTCAGGCCTTGAAGTCGCTGCTCTGCAACACAGCGATTATTTGGCAAGACCGGTTCCTCTTCTCTGAAAGGTAAGTCAATGTAATAATGTCGATCTTTCAACTCTGTTGTTCTTCTCATTATCTTCATGAATTTAATGTCCTCCCTTGACATTTCCAATGACCCCTCTGATGTTTTTTCATTAAAATCATGGTTGTATTGCTTCATGAGCATTTCTTCCAGATGTTCCACACATATTCGATTTGTTGTGACAACAGAGCAGCCAGTCTTAACTCTGCTGTTACTTCCACTCCTAAGTGGTCCATTTATGACCCAGCCGACTCTTGTTCTGACTGCATATGGTCCTTCACCTTGGCTGTTGATCAGCTCCCATGGTTCCATTACTTTTGCTGCATCAGTTCCGATGAGCAAATCCACATCTGCATTCAAGTCGTGCAGCTTTATGTTACTCAAGTAAGGCCATTTTTCCACATCATCCTGTCGTGGAATGTTCACACGTGACACTGGCATAGCTCTTTGGGTTAAGACATTGGGCAATTCAATAAAATCCTCCTTATCCATGCCAGACACTTCCAAGAGAGACAATACATTGGTGCTCACAATTTTCTCTTGCTCCATTGTTCGTAATAGAATATTGGCTGGCTTGCCACTTAGCCCCAGTCTCTTTGCCAGGTTATGAGTGCAAAAAGTACCGGAACTTCCCGGATCCAAAAATGCATATGTCTGCACAACTCTGTCAGTCACTTGGCTTTTCACTTGAACTGCAACAATTGAAAACACAGCATTGTCCTCATCTCCGGCCCCTATATGGCCACATGTTTGAGACTGAACAGATGTTACACTCAGATGGCTCACAGGCTCTTCTGCCTTATTAAAAGGTGTACTTATACCCTTCTGCTCAATGTGTAGGACTGATGGATGCTTTTGCTGACACACACTGCAATCCAATCGACTCCTGCAGTCTTTGCTTATGTGTCCCACTTTCAAGCAACCAAAACAAATTCCATGCTCCTTTATGAAATGTATTTTGTCCTTTTGTATCTTTAACTTAAACTGTGAGCATTTTTCAAGTGAGTGGCTTTTTCGTTGGCAGAATAAACAGCATTTGATGTGACTTTGGGCAGAGAAGGACTTGATCTTATTATCCATGTACCTTTTGTTGTTTCCTTCTTTCATTGCAGTGACACTGGTGGCAAAGGTGCCCTGTTTCCTTTGCCTTAGTTGACTTGTCAATGGGGGGTTTGTTGCGGCTGGTACATTTTGAATCCTGAATATTTCTAAACAGTGGATCAGAGGCAATTCTAACTTGTTTTTCAACAAAGTTCACAAGGTCAATAAATAGTGCTCTGCAACCACGTTGCTCCTGCAAATCACATGCAACGTTCCTCCATTTCTCCCTCAGCTTATAAGGAAGCTTCATCACAATGTTCCTGAGGTTTGATGGCATGTCCAACTCATTCATTTGCATGATTCTCTGTGTTAAATTAGAGCATTCTCGCAAGAACAGAGAAAATGATTGTAGTGATTTTACATCTTCATCTTTAACCAGAGGCCAGCTATCAATTTTGTCCATATAAGCAGAAGCAATTTTGTATTCATTTCCAAAATGTTCAGCAAGCAGGGATTTAGCGCTTTGATATCCCTGAACAGAGGGTAGGTGCTGACAGCTTTTCACCAGGTCTCTTGGTTGTCCCCTGGTGTACTGCTCTAAAAAGTGTAAACAATCACTTGCATTGTCAGTTTTAACCTCAACACAATTTTCAAAGGATCTGATGAAGGAATGATACTGAAGAGGATCACCATCAAATATGGCTATATTTCTCACCGGTAGAGAAGATGCCAAATTTTGCTGTACCAACATTGTAGTGATGTCAGTTTGGCGTTGCATGATATTCACAATGTCATTTTGGGTGTCATTATTGCATGCCATATTCAGGGAGGATGCTCGTCCTGTCTGTTGAGCATCATGGACCACTTGTGTTGGTGCTTGAGTGTATAGTGGTCTGCAGTGGAGGTTTCTCTATGACAACACGTGAAACACAAATTCACTCATAATTCATAATTATTATTAATTTACATATACCTATATATTAAAAAAAAAAAAAAAAAAACTATATATATATATATTTTTTTTTAATTATTATTATTATTATTTTTGTTTAATAAATGTTTTCCTCTGTAAAAAAAATGCCAGTGAATTTTTTTTTCTTCAAAAATGGCCAAAATTGACAGCTCTGAGCAGGCCTGCACTGCAGTATTGCCTGCAGTAATTATTCGTGAAGAAAACTTCACAGGTGTGACCCATTGTTAAATAAATAATAAATAACAGCGAATCAAAATAGGCTATTAACTTCATCTAAGCACGGTCTGTGCAGTTAAACTCTTGCCATTGAATGGAGGGTTGATTGATTGACAGCCCTTGACATCCAATACACGGAGGTTGAATATGATTGGCAGCCTTTCAAATCCAATCAGAGATTTCTGCATTGCAAAGTCAAAATGGGTCCAGCTGCATGTCCGGAGGATAGGTTTAGCTCGGGCCAATCTCAAGTTTCTCAAGTTTCTTTATTAGTTGTCATACAGAAGTACAGAATACTTTTATACAAAATGTAACATAAAGAAGCATTTTGTATAAAAGTATTCTGTACTTCTGTATGACAACTAATAAAGAAACTTGAGAAACTTGAGATTGGCCTGAGCTAAACCTATCCTCCGGACATGCAGCTGGACCCATTTTGACTATGTGAAAGTTGAGACTATGAGAAAGTTGTTGTTTAGTAGTTAGTAAGCTGTACATCTATAACAAGTCAAGTCAGGCTAAATTAAACTTTGCGCCAACATTAGGACCGAAGTATAAACCAGCAACTGAGCAACATGAAGAAGTGGATTTATGCATCTGGATCAGAAAAAACGTTGTGGATGAAAAAGTAAGTAGGCTACAGTGCTTGTATGCTAACAGTAGCTAGCCAGCTTAGCCTACATCACAATGATAATCACCAAGCTAACTTACTGTACACACTGTAGGGCTGGGCAATTAATCGAAACAGAATCGCGATATCGATTCATAGACCTATGCAATCTCATTTCTAAGTTATGACTATTTTCTTTTATTAAAAAAACTTTTTTTTTTTTTTTTTTTTTTTTACTTTTTAAATTATTTTATCTGGGTTGAACATGATTTGTGGAACTCCCTCTGGTGTTGTGGTCGTGGTATTCACTGACCTTTGGGAAGTATTTCGACATGCACATGGGTATCTTAGTGGTGTAGTGTATCTTGTAGACCAGGCCCATTGCAAGTTGCTGTACTCTGTCGTCTACTCTAAGCCATCCTAGGTTGTCAAAGTGGACAGGGGTGAGGTGGGTTTTAGGAGTAAGGCCAAGCAGTAGTCTGACCAGTTTGTTTTGTGATGTTTGTAATCTTGTTTTTAGTGCCTTTGAGGTGCTTTGGTACCATGAGGTGCAAGCATAGTCGTAGTACCCTTGAATGAGTGCTCCTGTTAGAGTCTTCAAGGTATTCTTGTTTACCAGAGAGGAGATCCGGTACAGGAATCTAGTTCGTTGGTTGACTTAGTTTTATTACATTGGATCCCATTTTGTCACAGGAAAGATTTGCCTGTATAGGATGGAACCCAGGTAGGTAATTTCATCTTTCCTTTTAAGATAAGAGAAGATATTCCTTTATTGATCCCCTTGGGGAAATTCAGGCATCATAGCAGCATGAGGGAAGGGGGGGGGGGGGGGTACAGGTAGTGAAAACAACACAAGCAGTGTAAACAAATAGGTCAATATAATTTACTATCTAACTAACTGAAATATACATTATTCATTATTCACAGTATCACAGTATCCACATAAGGTGCAGTATGCATAAGGTAGTGTTATTGTCCTACTTGGGTTCCTATTAGTTCTAGGTCGATGTCTGGCAGCAGTCGCTGCCCACTGTTGTGGAGCCTGATGGCCACTGGTATGAAGGACTGTCCGAGGCGGTTAGTTGAGTGTCGGGGGGGTATGGGTCTGTGGCTTCCTTGTCACCTTCACCTAATATGTTTTGATCTGGTCAGGTGCGCTGTCACCTAAAATGTTTTGATCTGATCAGGTGCGCTGTCACCTAATATGTTTTGATCTGGTCAGGTGCGCTGTCACCTAATATGATTTCATCTGGTCAGGTGCGCTGTCACCTAATATGTTTTCATCTGGTCAGGTCCGCTGTCACCTAATGTTAATATGTTTTCATCTGTGTCCACTGACCACTGACACACAGTGGGGGATGTTTTAAAAATATTATTTAATATATAATATAATATAATAATTTGTGCTTCACCTAAAAATTTGGTCAGCAGCCTCCACTGGTGGTCTGAGGTCCATCTGTAATACTGCCATTTGTTTAGGCCTGACAGTCTGTGATGCGTCTTTAAACCCGATGGTCTGTGATGCGTGTCGTATAATCTATACAATATCTAAGGCTATTTGCAGCACAAGGAGGTCGCTAACTGGAAGGAGGAAAAGGAGAGCGATGGAAACATGGTCTTCTCAGTTGACTTAGTCAGATGAGAAATAAACGTGCAGTCCAGACAAAAGGAACTATATTTCAGCTCAACTGATTTATTTGCCAAAGGGCCAAGGGTGGATAAGGCATCAGTTGCACACAGGAATTAATTCAGCATAATACATGATTGTACACACTAAAAACAGATGGGTCAATTCTATAACCCAATTTCTTGGTTAATTGTGTTGGGTTAAAATTATGGGTTAATTCTCTGAGCATAACCATTATTTGGGTTATTGAGATTTAATTTTGACCCAATGTTGACCCAATTTGTGAGTTATAATAATTATGGGTCAATTTTCTGAGACATAACCCATGTGTTGGGTCAGAGAGCTGGGTGTTTCCGCCGGGATCTGCAAAGCTACACCCCTCCCCCACTGGGAACTATCGTACATGCCTTTTGTTCCAGTCAGTCAGAGGGTCACGTTCACGTTCACAGTCAACACGGTCCCACGTTCACAGTCAACACGGTTCAACAAACCCTCTTCACGATCACGGAAAATACTTCACTGACTCAAGGTAAGATCCGTTTCGTTAGCACAGTATTTATATCTCAACCCATCCATTGTGCCTATTGCGTCGTGTTAACCATGCACTGTGAACGTTGTGGAACTAAATTAGCTAGCTCTTCACAGCTATCTGTCGCGTCATCAGCTAGCTAGCTAGCTAGCTATCCACCGCAAGTTGCAACTTAGCTACTCATTTCTATAATCGGTTCATCTCTAACCTTGTAAAAATATGTGGTAACCTCTATTAATAAATAAGCCACACGACATGACACGACACATAAATCATTACCGTTCAAGCATGCTACCGAAAGTGACCAAGTCTATGAGTATTACAAAGGTTCTGGCTAGTAGCTAGGCCTAGTTAACCAGTACTAGTAACGTTACTGTTATTGCTAATTTTACCGTGTTTTGGGTTGTAATGATACCAGATTAACTGGAGACTATCTATAGCTGTGTAACGTTATATGATTGATATCTTTATTAACCATATGTGTGTAATAAAGCTGTTGTCCTCTCAATGCGGTGACATAGCTGGTTCGCTAGCTAGCTACATACTGAGATTTAGCGCCATTTTGCGCCATTTTGAGGTCTACATTTCCATCATCTCTCTAATGTCCCGCGATTCGGGCATCAATTTACAACATCCTATACTAAATTAAGCAGTAGACTGCGGAAGCCAGACATGTGGTGAGGCTTTTTACACCTGAAATCAGTGCTAAATATTCTAGGCTGCTATGTCAGCAAGTATACTTGGCCTATCGTTCACACGTGGCTGAGTACTTGGGCACGCATGAGGCATTAATTAATTGCAGATGTGTTCATTTCCACATTGCTTTCTCTTTTGTTTCAGGCCAGTCTTGATGGACAGCTTTGTCGCAGAAAAGCTTATTGAGTGGCAATTGCCAGAGCTCACAGACAGTTTTAAAGGTGAGAATTTTTACTTTCTTGACCATGAAAATGTTTCCATGACAAAGCAGTATTGTATAGGGTTTCAACACACATGCAGGCACACACACATTATTCTGTTCTTCATCTTGGTTATCTGGTCCTGCCAGCCTGGTCCTCTGTTGGAGTTAGCTGCCACTGGATGGCACTGAAATTACTGTAAAAGTATTTTTGTTTTCTGTCTTTGTCTTTCAGATCAAGATATCGATGAGGAGGCGTTTCACCTTTTAGATGGCGAAACAATCCGGAACCTCATCCCCAAAATAGGCCCCAGGCTCAAGTTTTCAAAACTTTACAGAGAATTTGTAAGTGATCACTAAGTGTTCTAACATCAAGGCAGATGGCGTATACATGCTTTAAATGCAAAAGGCTAATTCCTGGTGATGCCAAGTCTCTCTTTTCACATTTACGAGTAGCACACAATATAAACGCTTCATCCACTTATTTCCAATGTTGTGAGGGAGTTTGTAGCAGAACATTTTCTTTCATTCGGTCTTACAGAAAGCACTTGCAAGGAGAACATAACGATAACCAGGCCCTGGCCCAGCCACCTAACGTACCAAATCAGGCTGCTAATACTTTCAATGCTGAAGAGCTAGTACGGCAAGTTGAGGGTGAACAAATGGCGGAAGATGAAGATAATGATGATGAATGGGACGAACTAGAGCAAGAGGGAATCACAGAGAGAGTAGCCCATTTTATAGCTCATCTTAGATCAAAATCTTCCCAGACCTTTACAAATATAAATGTTGTGGTTCAGCAAACCTCAAGTTTAATTGGAGATTTAGTGAGCAGACTACAAACAAAGACCATGTCGCTTTTCAGTCAGTTTGGGCATGATCAAAACCCACAGGTAGAGGAGCTCAGGCAGGACTTTTTAGATGCAGCTAACCCTTTCGAGGGTCTGGAGACAGACTATAAACAGATTCGGTATTTTACTAACTCTGGGAACTTCATCCAGCCAATTGAGGAGTGTTTCTCCGATAACCAAACCTTTGTACAGCGGAGAGACTCTGCCACTGGCACCGTTCGACAAGTTGCTCTGACTGATACCTTTCAGCGTATTCCACTAAAGCGTCTTCTGGTCAAGATACTGGAGCTTCCTGGTGTTTTACAGGCCATGATGGAATGGCAACAGAGAGAGAGTGATGCTCTTCAGGATATATTTGATGGAGATTTCTGTAAAAATCATCCACTCTTTTTGAAAGAGGTGTCAATCCCATTGCTGTTATACAATGATGATTGTGAAACTGTGAACCCCCTCGGGTCAAAGACTGGGGTTCACAAGTTAGGATTTATATATTTTATCTTGAAGAGTTTGCCACCAGACATCCTATCCAATTTGCAGTCACACTTCTTGTTGGCAGTCTATAAATCAGATGATGCAAAAACCTATGGCATTGATGCAGTGTTGCGCCCTATTGTGGAAGAACTAAAGTGTCTTGAGAGGGATGGCATAACTGTTAACACGCCTAGCTTCCAAGGCGTTGTCAAATTCGCCGTTGTTCAGGTAGTGGGAGACAATTTAGGATTGAACGCAATACTTGGTTACATAGAGAGTTTTTCGGGGAACCATGTGTGCCGTTTATGCAAAATACACAGAGATGTCTTGAAAGTACAGACACAGGTAGACGATACGCTGTCCCGAGATGTGAATACTCACGCAGAGGATTTACGGACAGACAACCCCTCTCAGACAGGCCTTAAAAGAGACAGTGTCCTCAACAGTCTGTCTTTTTATCATGTTACGGACAATATGGCACTAGACATAATGCATGACATCCTCGAAGGGGTAGGGCCATACGAATTTAAACTTGTGTTAAATGCACTCATAGAACAAAAGCTTATCTCACTAGATAAGCTAAACTATCGTATCACCAGCTTTGATTATGGATTTTGTGATGTGGGAAACAAGCCCTCTGTAATAAGTAAGAATGATTTAAAGAACCTTGGAAGCCCTCTGCATCAGTCTGCAGCTCAGATGTGGTGTCTACTAAGGTTACTTCCAGTAATGATCGGTGACCTTATCCCTACAGACAATAAGGAATGGGAACTTCTCCTACTCCTATTAATGTGCATGGAGATCATCTTCTCTCCATCTGTTACTCATGCAGCAACACAGTACCTGAGTAAAATCATTGAAGAGCATCACTCTCTTTTCCTGGATCTATTTGCTCTGCATTTGCGCCCAAAACACCATTTCATGCTTCATTATCCAAAAGCAATTCGAACACTTGGACCATTGATCCATTTGTGGGTAATGCGCTTTGAGGCAAGACATGGATTCTTCAAACAAGTCAGTCATGTCACTTGCAACTTCCGCAACATTAGCAAAACCATGGCTTATCGACATCAGATAATGCAATGCTACAGTTTCATGTGTGGGTCTGTGTTAAGCCACAACACAGAAATTGGTCCAGGGTATACTACCTTTCTGGCTCATTTTGAAGGCTATAATGAAATTCAAAGTGGTCTCACAGGAATCCCCCTTTTCGCTGAATTGTATGTACCGGCCAGGGTCACTGTTAAGGGTACAACATACAGACCAGGCATGACAGTGTTTATGTCCTATGACCAAGATGGAGAGCCTCAGTTTGGGCTTATTAAAGCCATTTTGGTTTTAGAGCCATCTGTAAAGCTAGTTGTTCAGAGGTGGGAGACAATGGGGTTTGAGAAGCATTTCTTTGCTTACAGTGTGATCCAAACCAAAGATGTGTTGGCTATCGATGTGAAAGAGCTGATTGATCATCACCCACTACATGCAGTCCAGTCATACAGAGATGTTGACACTGTATTCATCTCTCTGTGCTATAGACGTTTTTAGACTGTGAATGGCCATCTGAATGGCCACTGCCACTTGTAAATAGTGAGGAAAAAAATCAGGAAAGAAACACTGCCTTGAATTACTAGAAACACAGTGATAGCCTACAGTATATATTCCGAACATATTTTGAATAGTTAGTCTTTAGTTTCATGCTGTGGACTGCCTTACTCTGCTACAACTCTTCGATGACTGAGATACATTGTTGGACTGCTGGGATGGGGAAACTCCTTGGACTACTGAGATGACATTAATTGTTGTAAGTAAGAATGTGTTTAATTAAAATGGTTCTACAACTAAACACTAACCACTTTAAACCCTATGACAAAATAAATCTTCACCAGTATTTAAATGTTTCCATGTGTGTAGGCTATTGGCCATCTTGGGTGTCAATCGGTTAAATGGAAAACGACACTGCTGACTGCAAATATATTTTGTATCTGTACACAACAACTCACTTTAACCTAAAATGCCTCTAAGCTGATAACCTTTCTTTGCTGCAAAAGGCTTCGAATGCTGAGCCACCTGCAACAAGCCTTGTTGCTACCATATCCCCCATGGAGGAATCTGCAGCTTCTGGATCAAGCCAGGAGGTCTCCACCGTAGAGGAATCGAGGGCAGCAGACCAGATTGTGATTCTACGACCGGTTCCACTATTTGTAAGTTGTTCAAGAAGCATGGATGGATCTGGAAGCACTTGGAGCCAGTACATATCTCAGAACTTCAATACTTAAACTAACTCATCTATACTCTTGTCAGTATTTTATTTAGCTAATATTTGACTAGGGTAATGTTTTTAAATATCAAATGTTGACCCTTGATTTGTGACACGTCCGAAATCTGAAGTCCTTGAACGGGTTCTCAGCCTAGGCTCCCGCCTATCCCCTGTGTTTTTGGCGTGAGGCAACAACTTCAGATGTGTAGGCTACACCGCATAGACATGCCGCTAGTACATCACAAGGAAGAAATCTGTATGCTGCCAGAGTTAAATTGGTTGATGGTACTACAGCACATCCTTAACAGCTGTCATGTTTCTGTCATGTCTCTGCAGGATATCGTAGCGGCTCTTTCTGCCGCTCCCAATGGCGGGCAAATTCTGGAGAGCCTGGATAAAGGTGATTCCATCTTCGGAAAGAAAAGAATTGCCATGGTCAAAATACTGGTGGATTTGCTGATCCAAAAGTTTGGAGAGAGGTACGTCAAGTCTAGAGTTGATTAGGAGGCATAACTTGACTCATTTAGAGCTAAAGCGTCCGCTAAAAATGACCCCCAAATGAGAGTTTCATAATGTAATTTGGCTTGTAGGCCTATAGCTTTTTTTTATTTTTATTTATTTTATTATAATAAAATATAATATAATATAATATAATAATAAATAATATTTATTTAATTATTTATAATATAATAATAAATAATAAATCATATGTATTTAATTATTTATTTAATAATTATTATTATTATTAAATTGTTTTATTAATTAATATTGATTTTATGTATTATTATTATGTATTATTATTATTATTATTATTATTATTATTATTATTATTATTATTATTATTATTATTATTATTATTATTATTATTATTATTATTATTATTATTATTATTATTATTATTATTATTATTATTATTATATATATATATATTTTTTTTTTTATCCTATCATTCTGATCTATAGCAAGTCATTATATTTGTGCTTTATGTTATACCAGGACTGGTAAAATGTTTCGATCTATGTTTACAGGCCAACCATGGACATAAAAGAGGCTCTGGCAGAATCCTTGGTGCGGACATTCCCATCATTAAACGATGGATCAGACCGTGGCTATGTAAGTTTTCTTCCTCCAGGCTAGTTCATAGAGAAATGGAACATTTGATGAGTAGTAATATTAGTAGAAAATTAGTAGAGAGTCATTTTTCTCTCGCATCACATACAGGACACCCAATGTTAACCCGTTGAGTAACAAGTTTTTCTACAACTCAAGTTCAGACCTATGTTGCTCTATTTCAGTAGCACTAAAAGTGAGTTTTCTTTATTGTATCAGAAACTTCAGAATGTAATCTTTCAAAAGAGACCAGGATCATGCATGTGCTATAAGTATAAAGTATAGTATTTTGTGTTGTGTTTGTAAATAGCTGTAAAAAATGTATGGCATTTTACAATACAAAACTTTCCATTCCTGCACGAAAATCAATCAGATCCAATTTGATTGTACTCCAGGTACAGGGTTGATGCATTTTATCCCCCCCCCCCCCCCCCCCTCCCTGCTCTTTGTTTCAGGTACAGGACGTTTTCCATAATTTAAGCATAACATTGCAAAGGGTGACAGAGTTCTATCTTGTCTTATCGTTTCCAGGACATATGGTGCATCAAAGGCCGGAAGGGAATGAAGAATGGCAAACCTTTCTACTATCCAGCTACTGGATTCATTGAAGAAAGGCTTCGGAATGTCCGAAAGAGGCGGGGTTCTGGGTCCAGACAGCGAATGCCTGAAGCCAACGAGCCACCCAGGGCATACATACCAGGTAATACCTGGTCGGCAAAAAGGGCCATGTTTTCCTGTGTCCCCAGGGGGTAACTATATTCTTCACCAGGGGGAGCTTACTGCACATGAATCCTCAAGGGGGGCTCCATGGAGCAAAAATGGCTGATTTCTGACTTTACCTCGTTTAATATACCTTGTTGAACCCCTCACCAAAACATGCAACAATGCTGGGCAATAGCACCTCCCTCTGGTCAGCCGGGGCGCCTGACTGGAGGGAAAGGATCTGATTGTAATAATGTGCTAAGTCCTACTGGTGAAAATGGGTTACGAAATCGGAGATAATTTTTAGATAGTTAATTTACAATGTGTTGTATATATGTTTCTATAGAATCAACCCTGCCAGAAGAAAGGGCCCAGCAGCAAAGGGAGTGGCTGAAACATAACCTGGAGCCCTTCACTCAAGTTCAGGAGTACATGAAGGACACCGTCCTCTACAGAGCCAAGTGGATTCGGGGAAATCACTCCAAGGACATAGAAGAGGTCATTACGGAGTACCCTCGCCTCACCAGCCCAGGCATGGTATGGATCTACTGTAACATATTGCATCTACAATGATAATTCATAATGGTAGTTTTTAACCTGACCCTAATTTCCCCATCTACTTATCTAAATGAGTTGAACTAGCCTTTAAAATATCAGCTGTCACATAACATTTATTTTAGGGCTGTCAGTTTATCGCGTTAATTAGATTAATTAATTACAAATCCTGTAATTAATTAGATTTTTTTTAATCGCCTGACGGCACTAATTTCTTTCAAACTAAATCTTTTTTAGATATCGCAGGACTTCTTGGTGCTGCATGGCGAGGCTGCACCAAAGTTGTTTGAGACATGGGTGACGGAATATGCAGAGAAAGTCCTGCAGCTGGCGAGACAAGATGGGAAGCTCCCCCTTCCTGTCGATGACATGACACTGGGTAAGTTATAGCGATTCCTTCTCTTGAGTTGCGAAATAGGAAATGGCTTCTCTTCCAGGTTGTAGATCTGCATTTGTTGTAGCTTTTGCCAATTTCAGTTGATGAATTGTGATAATAATACTCTGGTTATCTTTTTTTTCCAGTCGTTTTATTTGTTTGTTTGTTTGAAAAGGTCTTAAATTATTACCAATTGAGTGCCGGCCACAACATTCTGACACTTTCTGTTGTTCACCTACAGATGTCAAAGGGGAACTGGCCCTCAGGCTGCTACCCGACATGTTCCCACAGACGGTATATAGGCTCAACAAAAAATGGAGGCGGCACTCCAGCGAAGAGGCCCGGTCAGCCTTCGTTGACCTCAAGCCTGTAAGTACAATTTCATGTTATGAATTGGGGAAATGTTGCTATGTAGCCTAAGAAGGATGTTGGTGCACCAAAGTTGTCAGGCTATAAGGTTGACGAAGACATCTGTAGCCTGATCGGGCTATGGCCCCCATAACCTCTATTTAAACTCGAAAGGCATTGAGGTTTCCCTCATTTACAAAGACGAGTTAAAACCACTATTTTGAGCCCTCCAAAATGTCATTGCACGTTCCATTGGCATGAGAAAAAAAACGAACTTGATTTAATTTGGCTCCCTTGTATAGTTGGTATATACCTGTTATCTTGCTTATGATTTGCTGTCAACCTAGCCCCTTTCGTGACTGCGGTTTGCAAGCCTGGGGCTTTTGTGACCGCAGTCACTTGCTGGTGTGCCGCGACGAGTTTAAAAAAGAACTACCAAGCGTGATCGGGGGGCTGGGGGTCGGTCAAAAATATATCAGATATGAATTTCAAAGATACCCAGCGTACAATATGGGTTTAACACAGCTTTACAGTGGGGTCTGGAAGCTCGGAGTTGCTTAGGAAATTGGTGTCACCGCGCATTGGTGTCACCGCGCATGCGCACCAGGCAGCCAAATGCCTGGTGAAATGCTGGTGCGCATGCGCGGTGACACCAATGGCAGAAATACACGGCTCGCTCTGTAAGTACCACTCGCTTTCGAACAATGTTTTAAACTGTTTATTAGCAACTCCGAGCTTCCAGACCCCACTGTAAAGCTGTGTTAAACCCATATTGTACGCTGGGTATTGAAATTCATATCTGATATATTTTTGACCGACCCCCAGCCCCCCGATCACGCTTGGTAGTTCTTTTTTAAACTCGTCGCGGCACACCAGCAAGTGACTGCGGTCACAAAAGCCCCAGGCTTGCAAACCGCTGTCACGAAAGGGGCTACTGTCAACCCAAGATTCACCTGTATTTAACATTCTTTCTTTGCTTATTTTAGGTTGGGACAAATATGGTGGAGTACCTCCAGCAGGCAAGACCCTCTCCCTCAGTTTTGGTGCTGGGAGAACCACACACATGTTGTGCTCAGGCATTCGTGATCTATGCAGGTCGGGCACAGCCTGAAAGCACAATGCTCGGGGCAGTTGATACGTGTTTTAAAGCATTTTATGTATTTGACATAAAGTACCCCAGGCAGTGTGTTCATGCATGGGAGTTTCTCCAGCACGTTATATATAATATTGAGGGACCAGAGTCCAAGCATGTAGCATTCTTAAGGACAGCCGTACGTAACGCAAAACGTACAAATGAGGAGGAGGTGGAATAGGTGAAGTAGCAGGAGGGAAGGTGGGGGAAGAGATGGAGGAGGAGGGAGATGGGTAGACGCTAAATCCCGTATTTCTATATGTATATATTAGTGCTGTCAATCGATTAAAATATTTAACACGATTAATCGCATGATTGTCCATAGTTAACTCGCGATTAATCACAAATTAATAAAAATGTTCTACCTTAAACGGATCTTTTTCAAGTTCCAAGTTTTAATACTCTCTTATCAACATGCGAGTCAACAAATGCTTTCGTTATGCAGTCATTTAACACAAAAGGATGACCCTCATGCATTGCAAATTTGCATCAAATTCAAAACAGAGTGATGCACAAAATAACTTAAAAGAAAGAAAATTCATTAAAACAATGAATAAAGTGTACATGAAATAATAGGGGAAAGAAAACGTTAGGAACTTGTTACATTCACCCACACAAGGGCTGAGTAATCGCACACACATGTTGTGCTCAGGCATTTGTGATCTATGCAGGTTGGGCACACCCTGAAAGCACAATACACGGGGCAGTTGATACGTGTTTTAAAGCATTTTATGTATTTGACATAAAGTACCCCAGGCAGTGTGTTCATGCATGGGAGTTTCTCCAGCACGTTATATATAATATTGAGGGACCAGAGTCCAAGCATAGCATTCTTAAGGACAGCCGTACGTAACGCAAAACGTACAAATGAGGAGGAGGTGGAATAGGTGAAGTAGCAGGAGGGAAGGTGGGGGAAGAGATGGAGGAGGAGGGAGATGGGTAGACGCTAAATCCCGTATTTCTATATGTATATATTAGTGCTGTCAATCGATTAAAATATTTAACACGATTAATCGCATGATTGTCCATAGTTAACTCGCGATTAATCACAAATTAATAAAAATGTTCTACCTTAAACGGATCTTTTTCAAGTTCCAAGTTTTAATACTCTCTTATCAACATGCGAGTCAACAAATGCTTTCGTTATGCAGTCATTTAACACAAAAGGATGACCCTCATGCATTGCAAATTTGCATCAAATATAAAACAGAGTGATGCACAAAATAACTTAAAAGAAAGAAAATTCATTAAAACAATGAATAAAGTGTACATGAAATAATAGGGGAAAGAAAATGTTAGGAACTTGTTACATTCACCCACACAAGGGCTGAGTAATCGCACACCCCCCCCCCCTCTCTCTCTCACACACACTCTCCCAGCTCTCTTTCTCTCTTGCCCCTTCCCTTCTCTCTCACCCCCCTCTCTCTCTCTATATCTCACACACACACACACACACACACACACACACACACACACACACACACACACACACACACACACACACACACACACACACACACACACACACACACACACACACACACACACACACACACACACACACACACACACACACACACACACACACACACACACACACACACACTTCAGAAACAAACATAGTATCAATGAGAGCATCAATAATACACCTGATAGTCTAGTAAAAAAAAATCTTAAAAGTTAATCGTGAGTTAAAAAAAATTGTGGCGTTAATAGAATCGGGCGATAACGTGTTAATACCGCGTTAACTTTGACAGCCTTAGTATATATGTGTTTTGATCTATCAATATCTGGGGGAGTGTTCCAACAGGGCAGTAAAGCAGTACAAAACCAGATACCGATATGTATTATTTATTATTTATTATTTAAACAGGAAATCAGTTTGACATGAAAGCACTTTTTGATGTCCAGACGCCGTGACATGTATATGCAACAAGTGTAATAAATGTTGAAGTTAAATGTATTCTACGCCTTGGTCTGTTCTTTTCATTGATTTCAGCACATTTAGACTGTTATACCTTTCAATCAAGCATCTGTGCCAACCTAATGTAGTGTACTAACTATAGCAGTTGTGTTAATAGGCCCTTTTCACAGCAGCCATCTTGACACAGCAGGGTAAACCTACATCCTGTGAACCAGACTGACACATGTGTAACTAATCATGTTGCTGTGTCCATCTGTTGGTCAATCGTTGTCAATCTGGCTCACAAGATGGCTGCTGTGAATAGGGTCTATTTGACCCTTTTGATGTAACCCAAGATTCAGTCAAAGCAACTATTTTGACCCTTAAAATGGGTCGTTTGTATAACCCAATACAGGGTCAAATCAACTAGGAGGTTGGGTTATTTTGACCCTTAAAATGGGTCGTTGGTATAACCCAATATGGGGTCAAATCAACTTGGAAGTTGGGTTATTTTGACCCTTAAAATGGGTCGTTGGTATAACCCAATATGGGGTCAAATCAACTTGGAGGTTGGGTTATTTTGACCCTTAAAATGGGTCGTTGGTATAACCCAATATGGGGTCAAATCAACTTGGAAGTTGGGTTATTTTGACCCTTAAAATGGGTCGTTGGTATAACCCAATATGGGGTCAAATCAACTTGGAAGTTGGGTTATTTTGACCCTTAACACTTTGGGTGCCTAGAAACGATTTACAACGTCTTTCCCGGCCATGCTCAAGGTGCCGAGGACGCTGTACAGCGTCTTTGATCTGTTTACATCTTTTTTCGATTTTCCCCGTCTGAACTTCACCGCCGAGCTTTTGGAAGAACATTTTTACCGGAAACTGCATTTCCTCTCAAATTTCACTAGGTGGCAGTGTCCCCCTATTTTCTAACACTATCACAATAGGGGGAATATTGTACCCCACAATGAATCTGGCATTTGATTGGCCAGCATACCTGGCCAATGTAACCACAGGTATAAAACGTTAGCGCGATCCCAGAATCTACGAGGTTTTGGAGGAGAGAGAGAGAGAGAGATAGATAGAGCGATAGAGAGAGAGAGAGAGATTGAGAGAGATTTGAATTGAGATCAGCCTATAGTCTATATTTATAGTGTTATACAGTATAGTGGTAGTATCAGACTAATTGTAAGGTTTCAGCTGTGCTTTAGAAAGTACTTAGTCGTGCTAAGTAGTAGTACTATTCGAGGGATTAGTGTGTAGTCTAGGTAGTATATTTCAGTAGTAGTAATAGTAGTTTGATCAGTTAGTAGTTTCATTTAGATTATTAGATCAGTATGAAGAGACGTAGTGTAGGAAAGCGAGGGGACAATCCGGCGGCGGGTCGCTTTGTTCAGACGAAGCTGGCGTTTGGACCCGCGGTTGTTCAAGCAGCAGCAGCACCAACAGCACCAACGTCTTTGGTAGCTCCGATCGGAGAGAGCCGTGAGACCGTTGCTGGGCCCAGTAACGCGTCTCGCCCCGGGACCGGGAGCGGCTCTACCCGACGCAGTTCGAGGAAGAGGAAGGCTGCCGCTGTGGTCATAGCTTCTTCATGCGAGTCAGGGGACAGCGATTCGACCGCCCACGAATCTGATGGGAGCGCCGATTGGGAACCACCAGGTAATTACACGGTCTTATATATATATATATATATATGTGTGTGTGTGAAACGTGTATTTGATGATTTACATACTGTGACTATGTAACGTTAGTTCGACAAACCAACGGCGATATGCATGTGATTGTGTGTGTGTGTGAAACGTGTATTTGATGATTTACATACTGTGACTATGTAACGTTAGTTCGACAAACCAACGCCGGCGATATGCATGTGATTGTGTGTGTGTGAAACGTGTATTTGATGATTTTCTGTGGTAAATTCCAACAGAACTTCTACAATAATTTGAGGTTATTGTAGTACAATAACAAATGAGATTGATTGTCTGAATAGAGGAGAAAGGAATCATATTCGATAGAATGGTTGGTCTCCTCATCTGGCTTAATGCAGATGAAGAATAAAACGTGTACGCCAGACAAACCAGAATTGTAGTTCAACTCAGCTGATTTATTTGATCAGAGCCAGGAGTCCAAGGTGAATAGAACAAAGGATTTATCAGAAAACATCAACATGGCTGCTGTGTACAGGAATCAACAATCAGGTTTGCATCTCAAACCTAAATACTGCACATCAAACAGTCACTTGGTTAACATAATTTGAACATACATTGACTATGCTGTACACATTTATACATGAGTAACTCTGGTTTCAGATATTAAGGATTTACACTAAACTTTAAACAACAAATGGTGTTTTCCCATGATTTACTCACATAAAATGCATCAGCTCACAGTAGTCTCTGGGTGGACGAAGCGGTGGAGCCCCCAGACCCCCTGTGGTGGTCCCGGTCTGAGAGCTCCCGAATTACAATTTGTCTCTTCCTTATATCCTATCATGTCTAGCCAAAATAGCACTATTACAGTTGATCCAATCATGTGGTTGCCCCCACATCTGGGTTTCTCTGGGGGAGGCCGGCTGCCCCCCCCCTTTGATCTCCTGTGTGGATCTTGACTCAATACCCAGAGGGGCCGCTAGTGGCCCCCGTCATTGTCTTCCTGATGGGTCTGTCCCAACAGAAATCTCCTCTTAAATGAATAATATATAACTTTAACATTCCTTCTATATGGCTATAGATGTCTAATATCATCCAAGTACAGTCAGTGCTTTCTTAGACTGATACCAGACATCATATGAGACCTTTTGATACTAAACAGTTGATTAATAGATTGTCCTGTCTTATAATGTCAGAGCCAGTATGAGGTCTCTGGTTAGACCAGCTGTGCTCTGCGGTAATCTGGTCACAGTAGGTGTGACTTTTGTCTCTTTGTTCTGAGTACATTTGTTAGTGGGGGTTTATTGACTATCTCTGTAACACCAGTATCACTTAAAACACCCTCTACTGTTGAAAGGGCACACATTCCTTTTTGCAGTATGGTTCTCTAATTTATTCACACATATTAATTATGAAATTCCAAGGCAATATTACCACATTCCCCACTTTGGCAATTCACATTGTCATATACTGTATATTGACTTGATTTTCATACTAACCATACATAATAAATTCATTTTTTCCCAAAATTAAAATTCATTTTTTCAAATTTTCTCCATTTTTTTTTTCTTTTTCCATTTTTCTTTGGTACATCTCATAAATTTTTGCCTTCTTGTCTTCTTCTTTTCTTTCCCACATTTCCCCTGACTATGGCCCCCTCCCGGGGAATCCAAATGACCCATTCATCCAGAACCCCAATTAACCTACTCTGCCTTAAATGAAACAGTGTTTGCCACTCTTTCATCCGGCCTCGTCCTCTGGGCACATTGAATATGCTAAAAACAATTAAAACAATTTAATCTAAACATTACACATTTCAAATAAAACACAATTTTTTAAAATTATGGTATCCGTTTACATGATCTGGGGAGACAGAAATTAGTATTCATTCTTTCATACATTTTGCTTCTCCTCTCCTGTTAATTCCTTTTCCAAGTCAGCCCAATCACATTTTGCATAATCAACTCAGTTGGTCTTCTCACCTCTCCCCCCTTTTATGAACATCCCTATGGACATAAACCTTACCACCTCTGCGCACAGACGGACAGGGAGGGCGGAGCAGCACCCAAGGGAAAAAAAATGTTCACCAGAAATTACCGGCCATAACCTACACCTAATCTCCCACCTATGTGTATGTGTTTAGTTCAGTACTCTTGCGTTGTGTCATAATCTATACCAGTTGTTACCGTTCAGTCACCTCCCGTCCAACATACCTAATCAATTACACAGAGGCCCTTGTTCAACGCTTTGGTTGCACAGTCTCCGACCGTTTTCGCCCCCCCCCCCCTCCACCCCATGTCGGCCAGCCTCAGCTGAAGCCAACGTTTGTAGGCCTGGACCTCGTCATATTCTGTCCCATGACTGTATTTCCATGGATCTACAGACGAACGACTCCGTCAGTCTGGAGGTTTTGTCTCAACCTCCGGCCTTTGTATCCGGGTCACGGCACCATTTCTGTGGTAAATTCCAACAGAACTTCTACAATAATTTGAGGTTATTGTAGTACAATAACAAATGAGATTGATTGTCTGAATAGAGGAGAAAGGAATCATATTCGATAGAATGGTTGGTCTCCTCATCTGGCTTAATGCAGATGAAGAATAAAACGTGTACGCCAGACAAACCAGAATTGTAGTTCAACTCAGCTGATTTATTTGATCAGAGCCAGGAGTCCAAGGTGAATAGAACAAAGGATTTATCAGAAAACATCAACATGGCTGCTGTGTACAGGAATCAACAATCAGGTTTGCATCTCAAACCTAAATACTGCACATCAAACAGTCACTTGGTTAACATAATTTGAACATACATTGACTATGCTGTACACATTTATACATGAGTAACTCTGGTTTCAGATATTAAGGATTTACACTAAACTTTAAACAACAAATGGTGTTTTCCCATGATTTACTCACATAAAATGCATCAGCTCACAGTAGTCTCTGGGTGGACGAAGCGGTGGAGCCCCCAGACCCCCTGTGGTGGTCCCGGTCTGAGAGCTCCCGAATTACAATTTGTCTCTTCCTTATATCCTATCATGTCTAGCCAAAATAGCACTATTACAGTTGATCCAATCATGTGGTTGCCCCCACCTCTGGGTTTCTCTGGGGGAGGCCGGCTGCCCCCCCCCTTTGATCTCCTGTGTGGATCTTGACTCAATACCCAGAGGGGCCGCTAGTGGCCCCCGTCATTGTCTTCCTGATGGGTCTGTCCCAACAGAAATCTCCTCTTAAATGAATAATATATAACTTTAACATTCCTTCTATATGGCTATAGATGTCTAATATCATCCAAGTACAGTCAGTGCTTTCTTAGACTGATACCAGACATCATATGAGACCTTTTGATACTAAACAGTTGATTAATAGATTGTCCTGTCTTATAATGTCAGAGCCAGTATGAGGTCTCTGGTTAGACCAGCTGTGCTCTGCGGTAATCTGGTCACAGTAGGTGTGACTTTTGTCTCTTTGTTCTGAGTACATTTGTTAGTGGGGGTTTATTGACTATCTCTGTAACACCAGTATCACTTAAAACACCCTCTACTGTTGAAAGGGCACACATTCCTTTTTGCAGTATGGTTCTCTAATTTATTCACACATATTAATTATGAAATTCCAAGGCAATATTACCACATTACCTACCGCTTATTCTGTGACTATGTAACGTTAGTTTGCCAAACCTAACGCTGATATGCATTTATTATATTCTAGCTCCGGAATCATCTGACGATGATCTCGGCTTGGGTCGGAGGTATGAGTCTGATTCATCGCACGATTCAGACGTGGGAGTCGGACACGGTGGTGGTCGACGGGGCAACGGTACGTCATGTTTACTAATGCAATGTGAATATTGTTTTGTGCATGTTCAAATCGATAGTTGAATGATATAGGATATAGTAGGGATGTAGTACAGGCCACGCGACCATGTGCTACAGTTAGGTTGTCTTGTGTGCGTGTGTGTGTGTGTGTGCATGTGCACGCCCTTTGAAGTGGCTCTTTGAAGTGTGTAGCTATCATGTAAGTGATAATAGTTGCATGCTGGGCATGATACGACGTGGTGGTGGTGGTCGACGTGGTAATTGGTATGTTGCAATGTGAATATTGTTTTGTGCATGTTCAAATCGATAGTTGAATGATATAGGATATAGTAGGCATGTAGTACAGGCCACGCTACCATGTGCTACAGTTAGGTTGTCTTGTGTGCGTGTGTGTGTGTGTGTGTGCATGTGCACGCCCTTTGAAGTGGCTCTTTGAAGTGTGTAGCTATCATGTAAGTGATAATAGTTGCATGCTGGGCATGATACGACGTGGTGGTGGTGGTCGACGTGGTAATTGGTATGTTGCAATGTGAATATTGTTTTGTGCATGTTCAAATCGATAGTTGAATGATATAGGATATAGTAGGCATGTAGTACAGGCCACGCTACCATGTGCTACAGTTAGGTTGTCTTGTGTGCGTGTGTGTGTGTGTGTGCATGTGCACGCCCTTTGAAGTGGCTCTTTGAAGTGTGTAGCTATCATGTAAGTGATAATAGTTGCATGCTGGGCATGATACGACGTGGTGGTGGTGGTCGACGTGGTAATTGGTATGTTGCAATGTGAATATTGTTTTGTGCATGTTCAAATCGATAGTTGAATGATATAGGATATAGTAGGCATGTACAGGCCACTACATTTAGTTACATGGATGTGTGTGTGTGTGTGTGTGTAGATGCCTCACCCCATGCCATTTGATGTGTGTGTGTATGTGTGTGTGTGTGTGTGCAGTGTGTGTACACACACACACACACAAGATCAAAAGACATGCATCCTCTCCAACACCTTTGAACTTCGCAGTACATGGTGAGGCCTCTATATGCAAATTCCATTGATTACAGCACACACATACACAATGGCATGGGCACATGGCGAGGCCTATATTTAAATGCATGGTTGTGTAGCATATGTAAAATTCCATTGATTACAACACACACACATGTACATGCTTTGATGGCCGCTGATTTATTTTGTGTTCACACAGCAGAACACTCCGAAACCGAATCCGGGGCCAATACACCAACATGCTTGGGTATGTACTAACTACATTTATGTATGTGTAAATGTATTACTATTGTGTTTTGTGAGACTTACTTACTGAATGAATTTAATCCAATTCAGATTCTGGCGCAGACCCTGCAGATAGTGATGCTGAGACTGGCAACGACATAGGATCACATTCTACTCCTGCAGGTAATTGTACATGGTGGTGACTGGCTGCTGCTAGAGCCTGGGCCTGGTGGTAGCTGGCTGCTGCTAGAGCCTGGGCCTGGTGGTGACTGGCTGCTGCTAGAGCCTGGGCCTGGTGGTGACTGGCTGCTGCAGGGCCTGGGCCTGGTGGTGACTGGCTGCTGCAGGGCCTGGGCCTGGTGGTGACTGGCTGCTGCAGGGCCTGGTCTGGTGGTGATGGTGGTAAATACAATGACAATGCGTTGCCCTAGTGTAATGTATTAAATCATGTGATTCTAGAACTGGATGCTAGTCTGGACATGCCGGAACCTGTTGCAGGGCGGAAACGCACATCTAAGAGCGGTAAGTTGGCCTCACTCTGCACACCACTTCCAGCTCTGACCTCTGACCCCCACACCACGTCCAGCTCTGACATCTGAACCCCACACACACTCACTCATTCACTCACACAGTTTGTAACTACGTGGCATATGAATGTCTACAGTAGGGGTGTTATAGTATATTTGTATAATTGACAGGTCGTGGAGGAGCGAAGAGCAGGGCTGCGATCCGTCAGGAAGAGGAGAATGCCTGGTCTCGTGAGGGCTGGGTGCCTCAAAGGATCCCCTTCACAGCCCAACCGGGGTTGCTCCAGGACGCCAAGGCACTCAGATCTTACCGGCCTGCGAAATGGATGGATCTGTTCCTGACAGATGCTTTTCTGAACTCTATTGTTGCCCAGTCCAACCTCTACGCTGAGCAGTCCATTGCCCGGCTGGACCCCACGCTAACCAGTAGCAGGGCACTGCTTTGGAAGCCCCTCACATTGAAGGAGCTGAAGAAGTTCCTCGGACTCCATTTCCTTAGCAGTGTCCTGCGGAAGCCTCGCGTGGACCAGATGTGGACCACTGACGACATGATGTACACACCGTACTACTCTGATACCATGCCACGCAACAGGTTCCAATTGATCTGGCGATTCCTCCACTTTGCGGACAATACTTCCCTGGAGGTTAGAGACAAATTGTGCAAAGTACGCCCTGTAGTCGACCATGTAAACGCGAGGTGCAAGGAGCTGTACCAGCCTGAACGCGAGCTCGCCATTGACGAGGGGGTGATGGCATGGCGAGGCCGCCTGACCTTCCGGGTCTACAACCCCAACAAGCCCACCCGCTATGGCATCAAGTCCTACTTCCTGTGCGAATCACGCACAGGATATTGCTTTTCATTTAAGCCATATTGTCGGGAAGGCTCGCTCCTGGGGGACACGGTCGTCGGTCTGCTTGGACGTCTGTCTGGGGCCGGCTATACGCTCTTCATGGACAACTTCTACAACTCGGTACGTATGTCCGCCAGGCTCCGACAGTTGAGGACCGACGTCTGTGGTACCCTCAGGAAGCACCGGGGCGAGCCAGCCATCATCAAGAACATTACCAAACGTGACATCGGTGTGGGGGAGCGCATTGCGGTCAACAACAAGGAGGTCCTGATCATGGCATGGCGCGATAAGAGAATCGTGAAGACCATCAGCAGCTTCCACGAGGACACCATGGAAAAGGCGATGGTGTGGAAGAAGCAGAAGAAGGGCAAAGCGCTGAGGGTGGAGATGCTCAAGCCATCATCAATCCTGGAGTACAATAAATTCATGAACGGCGTCGATCAGCTGGATCAGAATATATCGTACTATCCGGTTACACGTAAGACTGGAAAGTGGACCAAAAAGTTTGTGATGTATCTGATCCAAATATGTATCTTCAACGCGTTTGTCTTGTACAAAAAAAAGCACCCACAAGGGCATTACTCCAACCTCTTCCGGTTCACCAGGGCTGTGGCGCGGACCTACACAGACGGTAAGGAGAAGAAGATTCCTGGGGTGACAGCGGAGATGGAGGCGGAGGCGGAGGCAGGGGAGGAGGCAGGGGAGGAGGCAGGGGAGGAGGCAGGGGGTGGGGATGAGGAGGAGGCAGGGGCTGAGCAGGTGGGGCGTGTCGACCCTAGGGCCCCACTGGGGGACCCGCAGAGCAGATTAGTGGGTGGCTTTGTGAAGCATGTAATGGTTGCATACAAAGCCACCCCGAAGAAAAAGCTACCGTGTAGGAAATGTCGTGTCTGCAGTAGGCGTGGCATCAGGAGTGAGACCAGATATTTTTGCACATCGTGCAAAGTCCCCCTGCATCGTGACAAATGCTTCGCTCTGTACCACACAAAGAGGGATTTCTCTAAATAGTTTCTTTATTAGTTGTCATACAGAAGTACAGACTACTTCTAAATAATCCGGCACACAGAAGTACAGATTACTTCTAAATAATCCATTATTGTGTGATACAGACAGAACCATGTGTACCGGTACATAGTATAGCTAGCTGAGTGTAGTATAGTATAGTGTAGTATAGTATAGTATAGTATATTGTAGTATAGTATAGTATAGTATAGTATAGTGTATGGGTAGTTGCACTGTTTTCTGTACAAGACAAATGCGTTGAACACATGTATTTGGGCCACGGTTGTCGATATTGCATAGGCATGTTTGGACCACTTGCAGATGAGACGTTATGTTAGCGATCTAGCTGTATCGACTCCATTCATAATTTGCATTGTGTGTGTATATAGTTTTTTTTTATTTATCTTTTTCCCCCCTCATTTTTACCGTTTGCACAGAACCAATGGTTGCTGACAGTCACCCAGTTTAAAAAAGTATATACTGTAGGTAACATACCACACTTTTCTAATGCAGTCCATTGGCCTATTATTTATATACTTTGGAAGCATGTATTGGATATTTTTTGGTCCACAGATCATCTGGCGCTTCATCCATTTATCAATGGACAATGCAGTCATCGATGCGAGAGACCAAGTAAGATATGCCCTGTAGTTCATGTGACGTGAATGTTACCAGCAAACTTCTAAATGCACTGAAACAATGGTTGGTTATCCTCCAGTGTTCACTTTTTATAAGGTATTGTCTTTGTAAATTACCATAATCCTATACTGTGAATGTTACCAACAAACTCCTAAATGCACTGACACAATGGTTGGTTATCATCAGCCAGTGTTCACTTTTTATAAGGTATTGTCTTGGTAAATTACCATAATCCTATACTGTGAATGTTACCAACAAACTCCTAAATGCACTGAAACAATGGTTGATTATCCTCCAGTGTTCACTTTTTATAAAGTATTGTATTGGTAAATTACCATAATCCTATACTGTGAATGTTACCAACAAACTCCTAAATGCACTGAAACAATGGTTGATTATCCTCCAGTGTTCACTTTTTATAAGGTATTGTCTTGGTAAATTACCATAATCCTATACTGTGAATGTTACCAACAAACTCCTAAATGCACTGAAACAATGGTTGATTATCCTCCAGTGTTCACTTTTTATAAGGTATTGTCTTGGTAAATTACCATAATCCTATACTGTGAATGTTACCAACAAACTCCTAAATGCACTGAAACAATGGTTGGTTATCATCACAGTGTTCACTTTTTATAAGGTATTGTCTTGGTAAATTACCATAATCCTATACTGTGAATGTTACCAACAAACTCCTAAATGCACTGAAACAATGGTTGGTTATCATCACAGTGTTCACTTTTTATAAGGTATTGTCTTGGTAAATTACCATAATCCTATACTGTGAATGTTACCAACAAACTCCTAAACTCATACAAGTTCCTTGGGGTACACCTGAACAATAAACTGGACTGGTCGGACAACACAGAGGCCCTCTACAGGAAGGGACAGAGCAGGCTGTTCTTCCTGAGGAGACTCAGGTCCTTCAATGTGTGCAACAAACTGCTGCAGGCTTTTTACCAGTCTGTTGTGGCCAGCATCCTCTTCTATGCTGTGGCATGCTGGGGAGGCTACATCAACTCAAGGGACACCAACAAGCTCAACAAGCTGGTGAGGAAGGCTAGCTCCGTGGTGGGAGTCGAGCTACCTAGACTTGAGGTGATGGTAGAGAGGGGGATGATAAGGAAGCTGGATGCCATCATGGAGAACCCCTACCACCCCCTCTACGACGAGCTAGTCAAGATGAGAAGCTCGTTCAGCCACAGACTCATCCCCCCCCGACACTCAACTAACCGCCTCGGACAGTCCTTCATACCAGCGGCCATCAGGCTCCACAACAGTGGGCAGCGACTAGCAGCCTCCAGGCCCCACAACAGGGGGCAGCGACAGCGACTGCTACCAGACATTGACCTGGGACTTATAGGAACCCAAGGGGGACAAAGTAGACTACCCTGGTACTTTGATTAATGTATACTCAGTAGATAGTAAATTATTATAACACTACCTCTTGCATACTGCACCTCATGTGACACTGTGAATAATGTGAATATTCCTCAGCTAGTCAGATAGTAAATTATATTGACCATATTGATCAAATTGTTTACACTGCCTGTGTTGTCTTTTACTACCTGTATACTGTGTTGTTTTACTACCTGTACCCCTCCCCCCTCCCCCCCATGCTGCTATGATGCCTGAATTTCCCCAAGGGGATCAATAAAGGAATATCTTAAATGCACTGAAACAATGGTTGATTATCCTCCAGTGTTCACTTTTTATAAGGTATTGTATTGGTAAATTACCATAATCCTATACTGTGAATGTTACCAACAAACTCCTAAATGCACTGAAACAATGGTTGATTATCCTCCAGTGTTCACTTTTTATAAGGTATTGTCTTGGTAAATTACCATAATCCTATACTGTGAATGTTACCAACAAACTCCTAAATGCACTGAAACAATGGTTGATTATCCTCCAGTGTTCACTTTTTATAAGGTATTGTCTTGGTAAATTACCATAATCCTATACTGTGAATGTTACCAACAAACTCCTAAATGCACTGACACAATGGTTGGTTATCATCAGCCAGTGTTCACTTTTTATAAGGTATTGTCTTGGTAAATTACCATAATCCTATACTGTGAATGTTACCAACAAACTCCTAAATGCACTGAAACAATGGTTGATTATCCTCCAGTGTTCACTTTTTATAAGGTATTGTATTGGTAAATTACCATAATCCTATACTGTGAATGTTACCAACAAACTCCTAAATGCACTGAAACAATGGTTGATTATCCTCCAGTGTTCACTTTTTATAAGGTATTGTCTTGGTAAATTACCATAATCCTATACTGTGAATGTTACCAACAAACTCCTAAATGCACTGAAACAATGGTTGATTATCCTCCAGTGTTCACTTTTTATAAGGTATTGTCTTGGTAAATTACCATAATCCTATACTGTGAATGTTACCAACAAACTCCTAAATGCACTGAAACAATGGTTGGTTATCATCACAGTGTTCACTTTTTATAAGGTATTGTCTTGGTAAATTACCATAATCCTATACTGTGAATGTTACCAACAAACTCCTAAATGCACTGAAACAATGGTTGATTATCCTCCAGTGTTCACTTTTTATAAGGTATTGTATTGGTAAATTACCATAATCCTATACTGTGAATGTTACCAACAAACTCCTAAATGCACTGAAACAATGGTTGATTATCCTCCAGTGTTCACTTTTTATAAGGTATTGTCTTGGTAAATTACCATAATCCTATACTGTGAATGTTACCAGCATATAATGCACAGCAACAATGGTTGGTACTGATGACTTGTCACCCAGTTTATTGAACATATTTTACAATAAAAATGTTCATGGCATCAAAGTTTCAAGTTTTTTGCATTGTAAAGTATTCTGTATTTTATAATAATGTTGTCTGGACCTACACCAGTAGTTATAAAACTTACTTGTTCATTAGCGCCAGGCATATCAATCAAATGACCAACAAAGTAATCAATCAATCAAACAAATCAATCTATGAATCAAACTATCAACAAAACAATCAAACATTCTATCAAGCAAATGACCAACAAAGTAATCAATCAATCAAACAAATCAATCTATGAATCAAACTATCAACAAAACAATCAAACATTCTATCAATCAAATGACCAACAAAGTAATCAATCAATCAAACCAATCAATCTATGAATCAAACTATCAACAAAACAATAAAACATTCTATCAAGCAAATTACCAACAAAACAATCAAACATTCTATCAATCAAATGACCAACAAAGTAATCAATCAATCAAACAAATCAATCTATGAATCAAACTATCAACAAAACAATCAAACATTCTATCAATCAAATGACCAACAAAGTAATCAATCAATCAAACCAATCAATCTATGAATCAAACTATCAACAAAACAATCAAACATTCTATCAGGCAAACTATCAACAAAACAATCAAACATTCTATCAATCAAATGACCAACAAAGTAATCAATCAATCAAACAAATCAATCTATGAATCAAACTATCAACAAAACAATCAAACATTCTATCAATCAAATGACCAACAAAGTAATCAATCAATCAAACCAATCAATCTATGAATCAAACTATCAACAAAACAATCAAACATTCTATCAATCAAATGACCAACAAAGTAATCAATCAATCAAACCAATCAATCTATGAATCAAACTATCAACAAAACAATCAAACATTCTATCAAGCAAACTATCAACAAAACAATCAAACATTCTATCAATCAAATGACCAACAAAGTAATCAATCAATCAAACAAATCAATCTATGAATCAAACTATCAACAAAACAATCAAACATTCTATCAATCAAATGACCAACAAAGTAATCAATCAAACCAATCAATCTATGAATCAAACTATGAACAAAACAATCAAACATTCTATCAAGCAAATTACCAACAAAGTAATCAATCAATCAAACAAATCAATCTATGAATCAAACTATCAACAAAACAATCAAACATTCTATCAAGCAAACTATCAACAAAACAATCAAACATTCTATCAAGCAAACTATCAACAAAACAATCAAACATTCTATCAATCAAATGACCAACAAAGTAATCAATCAATCAAACAAATCAATCTATGAATCAAACTATCAACAAAACAATAAAACATTCTATCAATCAAACCAATAAAACAATCTGTCAAACAATCAATCAATCAAACCATCCATCCATCCATCCCAGTCTAAATTGCTTTATAACACGTTCAGTACCTATTATCCCCCCGCCGGCACACCTTTCATAAAAGTGCCTGTAACTTCTGTTCTAAATAATTTACCTCCACTTTTATCTTTTGTTGACGTTTTTTAACTTGTAATTGTGAACGAACGAAGACATGCAGAAACAAACGGTTTTTTGCATTGTGTACATCAACTTGTCGTCTTCAAATGAGCCCAACCATTTCCCCATAGTTATAATATAAAATATAGAAATAGCCCCGCTAAGATCATGAGATATGCTAGAATCGTCCAGGAATCCTGGCAACCCACAGTCATTTTCCGGATTTTTGGCCGGCACCCAAAGTGTTAAAATGGGTCGCTACTATCCGTTTATTTGACCCAAGTTATGGGTCAAATGAAATAACCAATAATATTGGGTCAAATTAACCCACACACTGGTCGGGCCCTTTTTGACCAGTGAATTGGGTAAAAAATAACCCAAATTGGGTCAAATTTGACCAATCTGTTTTTAGTGTGTACAGAAGGTTTGATGAGGTTAATCAAAATAGCCCATTCACAGTGGCTTCCTTACATCAAGACATTGTTGCACATAAATAGCAGTCATGTTTATGCATGAAACGAGAATGTACTAAGCCTACACACATGGGCACAACCTGGTCTAAGGTAGGAATTACATGTTACTCTAGCCAACAATAATGAGTCCATGATTCAACTCACATGTATAACAGCACATTTCTCTGGTGGTGTGGTTGGAGGCTCAGCCGGACCCCCCTGGGGACGGGTAGGTGGGCTGGCCTACCAACTAACGGTACTGCTCTACTACTTATAGGTTTGAATGACCTCACTTATTTTTAAACTGGTTCAACCAATCACAAGTCTCTGTCTTCTTGTTGGGGCTGATCTGCCCCAACATGTCCTTGTCGTGTGGGGGTTGGTGTCGATGGCCCCCTCCTTTGGGCTGTGGCTTCTCATGTTTGGACAGAGGGGGGGCCTGCCTGTGGCCCCCGTCGGTGTCTTCCTTCAGTGAACATGGGGGGTCTGCTGGTGGCCCCCGTCGGTGTGGCCTCTTGATGAGTACAGAGGAGGGCGCTTTTGATGACCCCCCTCCTTTGGGCTGTGGCCTTCTCAGTTGGACAGAGGCCTGTGTCTCCTCTGAATGCATCAAACACTTCAACATTCCTTCGTGTACCCTTTTGATTTTCCAATCTATATGGTTTGTGTAATGACCTATAGACCTCTCATATCATCCCAGTACAGTCATTGCTTCTAGGCTGATACCAGACATCATATAGGAGACCACACCAACCTTTATTTACCAGATAATATAACTGTGATAAATATACCAGGATTTTATAACAAGTGAAATAACACTATTACTTTCATACTCGGGTGACATTCTAAATGGTCTTCTTCTTTGTAAGTTACCTTCTACATTGATATGGTTAATGTAATAAGTAATACCAGATTTCCTATATAAAGTATACTGACTTAATAGTTCCTTGGATGTGTCTGCTAGTTATCTGCTAGACCGGCTGTCCCTCTGCTAGTTAGAGTGAGCCACCATTTCCTGTGGGGTGTGACTTCCCCTGCGGCCTTTTATGACCTGCAACTGTTGTTCTCTAATCCAGTCTTACCCTGAGCGGGGGTTTGTTTGGAATGTCTTATCTAACACCAATAATCACTTTTGGCTAAGCCCTGCTTTTACATTATGGATTCTCTAATTATTCACACATATTAGTTATGAAATTCAATGTCAAATATCACCACATGCGTCTTTAAACCCGATGGTCTGTAATGGTCCTTTGGGCCTTACAGTGACAGCCTGGGCCTCAGGATGAAATTCATTTTGCATGTTATTTCCCTGCGGGACAAATTGACCAGCTTGAGGATTGAGTTGGCCTGTCATTCTTTGAGCTATATTCCTGTCCAGATACGAGTTCATTCCATCCGACCTTTTAGAGTTACATTTTGAATTGGTTTCCAGCACATTGATTTTTGCATTGGCTGCAGCTAGGTCAGTTTCCAGAGCAAACTGTTCCTTTTCCTTCCTTAGTTCCTCCTGCTTTGCTTCCAACTCATGTTTCCTTTTTAAAGCTTTCATCCGCTCCAGTAGTGATGCTTTGTCAGCCTCTGCCTTTAGCCTGGTAGACGCGGTGGATGATGTCTTTGATACACTGGAGTGTGGTTTTTGTTGCTTTTCATTTGTACATGAAATGTTAGAGGCACTGTCCTCAGGATTGATATCACCAATAACAACACTTTGTTTAGTTTGAGCCTCATCATCATCTTCATTTGTTTCAACAACATCATTAGTTTCATTGTCAATATTTGCATTTGATTCCACATGAGGGTGCCCAGCAGCAGACAACCAACCCCTTACATCCTCTGTGAAATTACAAAATTTCATTATTGTTGCATTGAAACATGTATTTTGCCTTTTAACCTCTTCCTCAGGCAAATCCATATTTATGAAAGACTCATGCATGTCCTTAGCGTCCTCATAACAATTGATGAAGTTACTCAAATGAGCTCGCACATAGTTCACATTGTCAGTAGATTTCAGCAAGGTACGTATTGGTTCAATGTATTTCTTGGCCTGTTTGATTTTTGCAGACCTCTTTTCTTGACATGTTTGCATGTAAAATGCCAACCCTTTTGCGGTAAACTTGATGCCCCGTTTTACAGAGGGCTTGGGCGGAGCAACATTCTCCACACTTGCAACATTTGAACCAACCACAGGCGTTGTCTCATTTGTCCCAACCAGCTGCTCCATATTGTCTAATTGGTTCACACAGCCAACTTCACGTCGGAGATTTATGAATGAATGTCTTTACAATGAAGTTCAACAACTCCCAATATTCATCAACATCATTTAGCGTCGCAAGACAATAATTCAGTCACTCCAATAAGTTTGCCTTTTTCCAATAAAGCTGACGGATTATTCTTCACATACCAATGATGTTGTTTTGTTCGAGTGCGACGTCCATTAGACCGTGTGGTCCTCCGTTCTCCGATTGTGTCTTTAACAGGTTGATCCAAGGCAATTCAAGCTTCACAAAAGTCACTGATCATCGTCTTCGATCTCCAGACCAAACGCTGTAGCGCCAGCATCCATGTCCTCTGACCTGAATGATCCTCCGTTTGAGCGTGGTGTTTCCATGTCCAAAACGTCCAACGGCAAAAATCCAAAACAACAATAAAAAGTCACCGGCTGGAATATGGATTATAAACAATAAACTGAATCATATTCTATCCACCCAGTGCTTCCTGTGGGGTAGGACCAGCAGGGGGCGGCGGCGGCAGGCGGAGCGGTGGAGAGAAGCAAGCAACGAGGAAGAGGGAATCACCTGGAGGTGAGGGGAACAGGAACCTCTCTTCGGCGTTGGATGTAGCCGTGAACGGTCGCAGCTACAACGGGAGGTGCTTTGGAATAGCCCCGTTGAAGAAGTGAAGCCAGAGAGCCCCGCCGGAGCGAGCGACGGGTGAGGAGACATACTTGCTAGTGACGGGTTATCCTAGAAGTATCCGTGATAGTGTGTGAGTACAAGAAACCGAACCCAAGGACTAACGTTTAAGCTAACGAGACTAGCATCTAACGTTATCGGGTTATAGTAGTTACTGTGTGCGGTATATTAGCATGCCGCTAACGGCTCCTTCTGACTTGAGTAGACTACCGGGCGTGAGGTGCTGAAGAGACCGGTGGTGTAGCCAGCCACGTTGCGTTAACAGTAGAACCGAATAGCAGGAGGGCTGTTTGGGACCCACAGAGTAGCTTCAGTTAAGGTAGGGCCAGATTATTGTCGCGCGTCGACCCAGCACCGGCCGTCAACAGCCTGTCTTCGCCGGCGTTCTGCATCTGCTCTGCTCCGGCGGTCTTCAGCCCAGCACGGGAGTTCATCCCGTCCAGCAGAGGTCGCCATCACCCAGCACGCGCTCTCAGCCCGCTACTGCTCCCTCTGTCCCACCCCGCTTGCTAGCGCCCGTGACGAGAGCGTTCGACGCCATCTTACCACCCGGACAGTGGTGGTGCGGCGAGGCCGCCATCTTGGTTGAGTACATTAGAGCTTCGGTGCTCAGGATCCTATTGCACAGTACACAGTGTGATGCGGCCTACGGGCAAAGCTAATGTTGCTAACTACAGTTCATAGGGGTACCCCATAAACATTACATGCCGGCATTAGTATAGGACTTTTGTTTTGGTAAAGTGGGCCCACCTGTTTAATTTTCTTTGAGTGTAATAACGTGTTTATTCTTTAATAATATTTTCCCATCTAATTAACCCTTTCCCTGTGGGGAGGTTACAGACCTGTTGTATTATAAGTAAATCCTTAGAGAGGTATTATCACTACCATATAATTAAAGCCTGAGAGAGGTATTATTCCTGGTACTAACCCAGACGTGGGTGATGAGTCAAGCACATTGAAGTATATTATATTTGGGGTCGGCCATACCTGGTGCTATACGGTGTGGGTGTATAATATAAGTGTCTATAAGGTATTGAGTTACAAATTGAGTAATAGTAGGACTTCATTCTATTTGACCCATTCCTATTAAATCTTTGTAACTGACCAGTATAAGTAACGATAAAGAATTAGATGGGAGTTCTGTGTGCGTGTCCATTCCTGAGCCTATTATCAACTCTTTTGGTGTGGGTAACGTTAATACAATTAACCCCTTCCTATCCAACTTTCCCCTTTTCATTATAAGGTTTCTAGTGGTCATCGAGGGAGGGTACTGCTTGCGGGAGGAACGAATCTATTTATGCATATCAGTCACTAGGTGTGGGAGGGTTAACAGAGGTATTGAGGGACGTGAGAGCGAGTTGGGGAGTACTGCTGACCGCCCCGGAGAGGCGAGGAAGACCAGAGTACCAAACCAGGTTGGTAAATCCCGGGCCCCATTCACTCCCACTACCGGGCCCCAGTTTGACGCTCCAGGCCCAAAGACGAGGGTGCACACAGGAAAAACTGGGGAGTCATTTTCCCAGAGTAATTATTACGGAGTTATTATTTTCCTCTCAAGTAGTCATATTTACTCCATTTGGGGCATAATCATTGCCTGTGGCCAATAGAGTGAGAGTAAAGTTCCAGAAGAGTTTCTATTGGAGTAATACAGCATTGGTCACGCCTACTATCAATATAATTTCCAAAGGTGACGACGCCATCTTTCTCTCTCGGCAAGTCGTCGCTTCAAGCTCAGGTGTATAGCAGCAAGAGCGCAATACAGCGATATTTTCCTTCTCTTGGATCAAGTTGGATGCCAAATACCAGGTAAGATTATTATTGTTATTTGTTAATTTATTAAACAGCAATGTGTGTAACTAATTTGCAACATTACAGCTAAGCCACAGAGCCATCTATCACGATGTTCGCATGTTAGCTGCTACGTTTGCACGCACGCTATTAAATAAACGTTTTACAGTTTTATGGACAATAACTTAAGAACAGGTACGTCGGTGCAACACGAGTATTCAATTATCAACAGTATTGCTATCAGGGACAGTGCACATTAATCAACATGTCGGTTTTCATGTAAAATGTATATGAGCTAGTGTATAGCCAGAAGCTAATTTCCACCTGTATAGGCCTGAGACCATACCTGTAGACCATGCCTGTAGGCTGTTGTTAAAAGTAGTGATATAACTATATCCATACAAAAACTGACGTATTAAGAACATACAAGACAAGTAGACATAGTACAGGAGACGGAACAATTATATGTTACATGTTGGCGGATTTTGCTGAAACGGTGGCAGAGACGACGTGTGTTTTACTCTAAATAGAGTCACCGTACATTACAGCTAAGCCACAGAGCCATCTATCACGATGTTAGCATGTTAGCTGCTACGTTTGCACGCACGCTATTAAATAAACGTTTTACAGTTTTATGGACAATAACTTAAGAACAGGTACGTTGGTGCAACACGAGTATTCAATTATCAACAGTGTTGCTATCAGGGACAGTGCACATTAATCAACATGTCGGTTTTCATGTAAAATGTATATGAGCTAGTGTATAGCCAGAAGCTAATTTCCACCTGTATAGGCCTGAGACCATACCTGTAGACCATGCCTGTAGGCTGTTGTTAAAAGTAGTGATATAACTATATCCATACAAAAACTGACGTATTAAGAACATACAAGACAAGTAGACATAGTACAGGAGACGGAACAATTATATGTTACATGTTGGCGGATTTTGCTGAAACGGTGGCAGAGACGACGTGTGTTTTACTCTAAATAGAGTCACCGTACATTACAGCTAAGCCACAGAGCCATCTATCACGATGTTAGCATGTTAGCTGCTACGTTTGCACGCACGCTATTAAATAAACGTTTTACAGTTTTATGGACAATAACTTAAGAACAGGTACGTCGGTGCAACACGAGTATTCAATTATCAACAGTATTGCTATCAGGGACAGTGCACATTAATCAACATGTCGGTTTTCATGTAAAATGTATATGAGCTAGTGTATAGCCAGAAGCTAATTTCCACCTGTATAGGCCTGAGACCATACCTGTAGACCATGCCTGTAGGCTGTTGTTAAAAGTAGTGATATAACTATATCCATACAAAAACTGACGTATTAAGAACATACAAGACAAGTAGACATAGTACAGGAGATGGAACAATTATATGTTACATGTTGGCAGGATTGTGCTGAAACGGTGGCAGAGACAACGTGTGTTTTACTCTAAATAGAGTCATGTAAATTTGCCGCGATGTGCTGTAGGTTGACTGTTTTACTAGCGGTAAATGGACATAACAAGTTAATTTGACGCACTGTTCGGTTCAACAAGTGTTTATTTGAACCATTGTACTGGGTTGACTAATTTGAATGAATGCCCAACAATTCGCCTCTAGATTGTGGATTGACTCTTAATGCGGAACCAAACTGTTAGCGCTTGTTTCCGCCCAGACACTTTTCACTGTCGCTCGTTAACGGGTGCACGTGCACATAGATTTGTGAGACGCTCCATCACCGTAATTGTTAGGTATGTGTGTTCTGCCTCCATGTATAATATAATGGAAACTTGTGGAACTAGATAGCCTCACAGTAAATTTCACAGAGTAAATTTTACTCAAACTGAGTCAATTTGAGCCCAAGACGTGAGTAAAGTTTTACTCAGTTTGAGTAAAATGTACTCAGCGAAATTTACTGTATGGTGCTTTTGTAATATTTTCTAATTGTAACACTCCTCATAATGCATGAGTTGTTGTGCCCTATATCATCTTAGTAACTGTTATTATTTATTTGCCATCAGATGCAGGCTGTACGTGTTAAACACATTGACCGGCAGAAATTCATCTGTTTTGAGGGCCAATTGACCTTCACAACTTTTTTGGAGTGTGGTGAGTGAAACATTTTGCACAGCGTGCCGTTGGTTCTCAAAATGGCGTCCGCCTTGATAGTTAGGAACCAAATGGACCCTTATTGGTCTGTAACTCTGACGGTGTACAAATGGACCCCAACGTCCATTGTACACCGTCAAGAGTTAAATTAACATTGATTTTACAATATAAATTGGGGTCCCAAAGATACAAATGCCATTAAATGGGTGCCCTTGGAATTAAAATGGTTGAGAATCACTGCTAGAGCCGTACAAATATTGTCTTATGGGGGTCCATGGCACATCTTTTCAAATGGGGGTCTGTGGGCTAATTGTCAATTTGGGGGGTCCTTGACATGAAATGTTTGAGAACCACTGCCCTATGCAACAACATACTGGGTATCAGTTTAGGCTTTCCCTGCATGTTAATTTAAGCTGTAGGCCTACAGTACAAAGCACAATCCATTTTATTTAGGATAGAGTGAACCAATCAATGTCTTACACCCCTTCCTGACAGGCAGCGACGCGAGCGAGCGTGATTGCGAAAATTATTAAAATGTATTCGTTTCAATCAGACTATCCTGACCTGCCGCGAGCGACAGCGAACTGAGCGGCGATGTCGTTCCCCCCTCAAATATTCGCTCGCTGTGTCTCTAGTTGAGCGATTACGCGGCAGAGTCACGCCCCTAAACACTTTTTATTGGTCAAGAATCGCAGGCTGCATTTGCCCCCGTGTGCTTCCAGGTAACACACACACAGACACACCCGGACACGCGCCGCTCGCCCTCATATCAGGACAGTGTCGCGCACGATTTCGTCTCCAGTTCGCACGCTCGCTGCCTGTCAGGAACCGGTGTTAGGTATGTCAATTAAGGCTGTCAATCTTCCTCATATGATCAAATTTTCAGTGGCTATTTTAATATCCCATTTTATGACATTTTAATTAATACAAATTAAATAAATTGCACAACAGATTTATCAATAAGCTTGTGCAATCTTGTTTTGTCTATAGTTGCCAAGAAATTTGAAATTCCTAGTACCTTGGACTTAAAGGTCTATGATGACTCAAACACTGAAGTCGACGACGAGGCGTTTCAGTTTCTTCTAAAGAAACCAGACCTGGGTGTGTTGGAGATTTGTTCACCCCAAGACTCAAATCCTGAAGGTGAGTTGCTAACATGGAGCCTTATAGCCTCATCCATACAGTCCTGGCTGCTTGAAGCCTTTTTACAACGCATCCGCGTTTCCGGGTTCCCGTTTTTTCGCTCTGATTGGCCAGGTCATGTGACATGAGCGGCAATCGTGGGACGGCAAGTTTCTACACTGGTTAAGGGCACTCTTCGAAGTTGGTTAAGGTTAGAGTTTGTCTTAGAGCATGGCGATAGAACGCCAGGTAGTTTGCAGGCTGTTCGACGCGGAAATGGGCAAACACGCTATTGGGCGCACATGTCACATGACCTGGCCAATCAGAGCGCCGGAAACGCGGATGCGTTGTAAAAAGGCTACACGTGTCCTGGCTAACCTAAAATGTCACACAGGTACTGTATATTTTTGTACTTTGAAATGATCTTTGTATATATGCCCAATGTAACATGTGGATCCTTCCTAATCTAATGTGGCCTTTTTACATTACACTTGTCACAAACATTCCTATCTAATCACACTTATATGTCTACATGATTGTTAGATTCAGTGAGGACCTCTGCAAGCAACTCCAGCCAAAGCTCCGTTCTCAGCTCTGGTGCAGACAATGAGGGGGAGTCTGATGACACCATCATTTTGCAGTCTAGTCCTGCTCCAAGAAACGGTGCTGACCTGACTCGTCTCACTCTGGTAAGCTTTGCATATGACTGTTTGAAATGGAGATGGTGACTCTGATAAAGGGGTAGCATGGGCATTGGGGATGACCAAGTACAATTGGGGAGAAAATGGGGGGGGGGGTCATGGTTTACATTTGTCACCTTAACCCTTTCACTGCCGCACAACAGCAGGTTAACCCTTTCACTGCCGCACTACAGAAGGTTAACCCTTTACTATCACACTACCGACGGTAACCGTCAGTAGTGTGATAGTAAAGGGTTAACCTTCTGTAGTGTGGCAGTGAAAGGGTTAAATATACTTGGCCACCAAATTTAGGGGCCTGTGGGAACAATGCTTAAAAATATGACTGTCTATCCATGTGTGTGTGTGTCCCCCCCCTTTTTACTCCCACTTAGATGACTGAAAAGATTCTGAGGGACACAGCTGGAGGAGAGAGGATCATTGCCGATTATGCTCGGACAAAAACCCTAACGGATACCAGAAGACGCGACATGGTGAAGATATTGGTTGCGCACATGACAAAAGAGCATGGGTATGTTGTCATCTAAACATTACGCACCCAATACAAATTTTTGGTTTTTACTAAGATCCTCCTTTTTGCAGAATTGGTAAATGATAAATGGTTATCCAAAGCGCTTTACATAGATTGTGCAGAAGGCATTGGCACAGCAATACTTTTGTTTGGATCTCATACTTGTGTGTGTGTGTACTGTAGGACGAGTCCTTCAAGGCGTGTTAAAGAAGACTATGCAAAGGGCATCACTGCCTTATTCCCATACCTGGCCGATCCCCAGGGCAATTTGGGATATGTAAGTACATCAGGGAAAAGTGCAGAGAGACATTTCATCGGCGACTCAGTGCATGTGTGTGTGTGTTCCTGTGGGTCGCCCATCTTGCGTGTGTGTGTTAAAACTGCATGACAAATAAAGACTTCTAGTCTAACAATTATTATGTTTATAGGTCATTCTTGTTATATAATTTCTAGGGATGTTTGATATTGGCATTTTTTTACCGATATCCGATATACCGATATTGTCCAACTCTTTCATTTCCAATACCGATATCAACCGATACCGATATATGCAGGGTTTCCCCCCCCCCCCCCCCCCCCCCCCCCCAAAAGGAATAATTTCAGGTAATTAACATTAGGCTACATATCTCTTGTCGTGGAATTAACACAACATTATGCATAACATTATCCAATCACATGCATGGTACATAAAACACCAACCCCTTTACTCCTCACTTCTCTGGAATTGCTTAAAATAGGGCTGTGCGGAGTACGATTTCAACTAAATATTTGTTAACATTTCTGTATGCTGACCATTTCTCCTAACCTCAACAATTTCAGAACCACAGATGTCCTACCTGTTGACCTTGATTTTAGCAATTCTTCAGAGAAGGGCATGTGTTAAGTTTTAAGGAGAGAAATAAACACATTTACACATGCCCATTTAAACCAAATAACACATTTTTTTTCTCTTTACTTCTTGTGTTTTAGGAGCAGTATTACAATCCAGTAGATGGGAGTGGGTTTCTGGCATGGAGGGTGAAATCACTTCAAAAAGTAGCATCAGAGGGACAAAAGAAGAGCCGTAATGTTCAGCCACTGATCGGTATGTAATTTTGATTGTCCCAGTCCACTGTTTATCTAGCAACTGTGAAGATGGATCATTATAGTAAATGCATATCACTGGAAAGTATTGCAGCAGTATGTGTGGTTTCTACACTGTTACAGGTGGTCCAAATTCTGGCGACAGAGCCCCCTTCTGTGAGGAAAACCAGCTAACCACAGACACCCAGTTTCGTGAGGCCAGTGCACTGATGAAGCATACAACTGATGAAGCAATCATCAAGGAGAAGATGAAACAGACCTTCACCTATCGCCAAGAAATGGTGCATGACCCAATTAAGTCCTCTGAAATACATTTACATTTTTACATTTAGTCATTTAGCTGACGCTTTTATCCAAAGCGACTTACAAGTTCTGTACGACAAGCCATCAGGAAGGGCACAACTCTATCAGCTGAGTAACAATGTTCATCAAAGTGTTGAGTGCTACAGTGTAGGTTAGTTTATTAGGACAAGTGCATGACAGTATGGTTAGTTAGGGTTAGGTTTTTTTTTTTTTTTTTTTTTTAATTCAGATAATGGTTGAAGAAGTGCGTCTTTAGTCGACGGCGAAAGATTGGACGTGTTTCGGCTGTCTTAACTGGGGTGGGTAGTTCATTCCACCATTGTGGGGCAAGGACTGAGAATAGGCGACTTCTCTTTGATGACCCTCCCGGAGCTTGATTGATATTCACCACCTTTCCACGATTCCTAGACATCACAGGAATGGTATGTGACTTGCATTAAAGTCTAACTGAAATTAAAAATGACCTTTTTAAACAATTTAGATCACATCCCTGGTCATAGGGTGAACCTATTTAATAGGGCTGTCCCTGACTAAGGATTTGGATGGTCGACTAGGATTGTAAAAAAAAAAGTATATATATATTTTTTTTATCATTCCATTTGGGCTGTGGGGGGTGCTTAATGTCTGAAGGAGTCGACTGAAGGCTTCTTGTCCTCTGCAAAAGCATACAATTGGTCCACTGATGGATACATCTTGATATTTGTCTAGTATAGTGTGTTCATTAGACGGGTGAAATCCTCTTTCAGTGCCTCTGTGCCTGTTTTCGTAGGCAGTTAGCCTCTGGTATGCCTGCCATTAGCGTTAGCCACGCTTCTATGCCTCTTTTCTTTTGAAAAAAATTATAATTTCTTTTTTTTTTATAATATTATATTCGACTAAGAGGTTGGCCAGTCGACTACGGCCCCTTTCGACCGATTAGTCGACTAATCGATTAATAGGGGTCAGCCCTACTATTTAACAATGTATGACAAAAAAAATTCAACCATGTTTTATTCCATCTTGTCTGCAGATTGAGCAGGATTTCAGTCTGATGTTTGGTGATGACATCTCTGCAAAGTTCCTGGAGAAGTGGCCTACTTTCTGCAGGCAGAAAGTCCTTGAACAAAGCCGTGGCCTCACCCAGACCGGCGACCTTCAAGACCTGCTTCAGAATGCTGAATCCACAACAGACACAATAGAACTGAACAATGGTATGCTTGAATTAAAGGAATATAATAATGGAAGGGTGAATTGTTTTTTAAACAAATGGAAACACAGCTTTTAGTCAAATGTATTTCTGATTTTTTTTATTTAATTTTTTGTATTTTCAGGATGGGACAGTGAGATGTCCTCCCTCTTGCTCCTTGTCCACCTCATGCCACCGTCACCTCAGGGCCGCAACAAGAGACCGGGAAAGCTCTCAGCCAGAGAAGCCATTGACTCCCTTGTGAAGTTCATAAAGGTAAGGTTACAGTTGCCTATATTATCGGCCGATATTGGCATTAAAATGTGATATAGGAAAATAGCGGTATCGGTAAAAAAAAAAAAATCTTTTTTTTACATTTCTATAACCAACCTTTATTTACCCAGGCAAGTAAGAACAAATTCTGATTTTATTTATTGTCAAAAGTATGCATAATGTTATGTTAATTCCACAACAAGATATATGTAATGTTAATTACCTGAAATTATTCAGTTTTTTGGGGGGGAAACCCTGCATATATCGGTATCGGTTGATATCGGTATTGGAAATTAAGAGTTGGACAATATCGGTATATCGGTAAAAAAGCCAATATCGAGCATCCCTAGTTACAGTTAAATTAAAGTATAAGAAGGATCACTGTTCTGTCTAGGGGTGCACGATATTGATTTGTTGACCCCGATATCGATACCGATAACTTTCTGCTCCTCAAGGTCGATACCGATAACCGATATATATATTTATTGTATTATAATTATTTATTTTTTTATGTATATTCCTGTAGTTTTGACCTAACCAGATTTATCATGACATGAGCGTTACTATATGAACAAAACAAAGCCAAGAGAACAGTTTTGACTCTTCAAATAAAGTGACTATATTTATTTTTCCAAATAAATATAATTTGAGTCGATCACAAAATTCACAATCCGTCAATGTCATTAACAATGTGTTTCCCTGAACAACTAAAAACCAACAGGTATTGTGCTTTGTCAGTAGGGATGCTGTTCAAATTTGAACCGATACGGTACCGGTACCTGTGAATCGATACCGGTACCCAACGGTACCTTTTTCGGTACTTTAGTCTCTAAAAATCTACCTACCTCAGTTGTGAGAAGAAAAAAATCCAAACTTCAAATAACCACATTTTCGACCGTTTTTGGCTTGCCATTGCCCCGACTGCTTTGTTGTTGAATCAAGTCAAATCCTAAATAAGCATATATTGTGCGTGTGAACGTTGACATGAAAAGAAAAAAGTAAAAAAAATATATATATTTTTTTTATTATCAGAGCTATCAATACTTTTATCGGGATGACGTCATAATTGCTGATATCGGCCTGATCATTATCGTGCATCCCTAGTTCTGTCCCTGATATTGACCTGCATGATTGAAATCATGCAAAGACCACTGTTTGCAAACCGTGACTAATTTTAATAGCAAGACTAATGAAGTTCTCTTGTCACAGACTGGGACCAGTATCCAGGGGCATTTGGACAGCATCACGGAGAGCCTTCAACCCTATCTGCTTGCTGTGGGGACCCAGAGGAGTGTGATTCACAAGTACTTCATTGTGATTGACAAACATGCAATCCCTTGTAAGTCACCAGACTCTCTTGCCTCTTTTGATGAGCTTTTCAAAGCTCATTTTGTCTTTGGTACCTCATACAACCGGGATCTGGCCAATATGTACAACTTCTTGCAAACCGCCGTTTACAAGATCGATGCTGCTACCACTAATGTCAACCCCAGGGTTAAAGAGATGAGGGCTCGGATGCTGCACTGATTTCTTTTTTATACTGAGAGGATATTTTATCTTGAGGCCTCTGATGCTGCACAGACTTTTGATACTGAGAAGATATTTTATCTTGAGGCCTCTGATGCTGCACAGACTTTTGATACTGAGAAGATATTTTATCTTGAGGCCTCTGATGCTCCAGTGTTTTTTGATAAGATGTTGTGTTTCATTTGCAAAAACTCTCAGGCAAATGCCAATTCACTGATGAGGCACTTGAGGATGATCCACAGACTTTGTTCAGGAAGGACACTTCGTCTTAAATGTGGTCAGCCTGGTTGTTTACATGTCTTTTGCACTTTTTCTGGGTTTCGAAAGCATCTTAAAGCACGTCATCAACCATGTGATGATCCTGGTGAAGGCCGCTCTACAGCTGAACATTTAGCTGAAAGTTATGTTGATGACTTTCCATCAGGCAGTGCCCCTTCTGACCCAGTCCTTCCAGTCCTTCTTAATAATAGTCTTGTAGACAGCTGTGCTGCAACAGTAGCTGAACTTAAAGTGGCAGGTGTAGGTGAAACAATAATCAACTCTTTGGTAACTTCAATGGAAGTGATTGTTGATGATATCCATAATCAAGCAAAACAATATGTGAAGCAGTGTCTATCTTTACAGGAAACAAAAATCAAAAGTGAGGTTGAGTGTAAAATTGATCAGTGTTTTGAAGAAATTGAAAATCCCTTTTGTATCTTAAATTCTGAAACTAAGAGAAGGCAATATTTTACAGAGAAGTGGGGAAGGGTAGACCCAGTTGAATATGTCCTTGGTACAAGATTTGATACCCTGCACAATCGGACTACTGGAACTTATGATCAGGCTGTTGTTACTGATAAATGTGTTTATATCCCAATTTTGAAAACATTAGACTTTATTTACAAACACCCTAATAGAGAAGAGATGATGCAGAGTGATTCCAGTTAAAGAGAAGATCTTCTTAATGACTTGTGTGATGGAGAGTTTTTCAAGAGTCATCCTCTATTTTCAAAACAGAAGCATGCAATTCAGGTGCAGCTTTTCTATGATGATTTTGAATGCGCGAATCCATTGGGGAGTAAAAAGGGAATACATAAATTAGGAGCAATCTATTTCACCTTGCGTAATTTTTCTGTGAGGTTCGCCTCTTCCCTGGACCTTTGATTCCTGTTCCCTGGACCTTTTATTCCCTGTCTCCAAGGTTCGCCTTTCCCTGGACCTTTAATTCCCTGTCTCCTCACCTCTCCAGCCCCCACCCTCGCGTTCGTTTACTCTCGTCTGCTCTTCGGCAGCCCACACCCTTGGACTATCTTTCATTATCTGTTTGATTGGTCCGTGCCGAACACACACTTCTAGTTCAAGTATCAATTACCATTACGCACCTGATGTGTGTTCTAATTAGCGCCCCAGTGGGCTTTAAATACCTCGCTCTTCCCCCCAGTCCTTGTCGGGTCGTTCCGTATCATATCTCTATCTGCAAACTCCTACGGGAGGTTCTCTATCTGTAGGCTCCTACGGGAGTTTCTGTTCCTGTATTCTGTAAGCTATTTCCAGTGATGGGCAGTAGCTTGCTACAAGTAGCGAAGCTACATAGCTTAACTACAATTCTCAGTAGCGTGCTGGTAGCTCGCTACTTTTTAACCAGGGTAGCGTTCTCTAAAGCGGAGCTATTTATAGAACGAAGTAGTAACGTAGCGACAAGAAACGTTACACGCTACTTTCGCAGTCTAGACAGGAAGATCTGCGCGGAGAAAAAAAAACTCCCCGATTGGTTGGTTTGTTTAGATATGAGTGACGACTCACGATTGGGTATGGTAGGCCAAAATATTACGGGTAGGCCAATCAGAGGCAGGATAGGGCGGGACTCCAGGCCGCAAACCAGGAAGTGAAAATCTAAACGCAGACCACTGAATGAGAATGAATGGATGAATTTACAATAACAGCGCGAAATAATGGCAGAGGGATTTGATGTTTCCACTGATGGCATTGATGAAGATGATGTCAACAACAATAACAACACTGCATCTCCATGGCCCTACCTGGACACGTTTATGAGTTTGACTGAAAAAACGCCTAAAACATATGTGTTTAGGTGTTTGTGTCAACCAAAAACGAAGCTGCTCTCAACGTCCCACACGTCCAATACTAACTTGAGAACACATATTCAGGTGAGCTGATGAAAACCCTTACTGTCTTTACATAAACATTGTCAACTGTTCCCAAACAGCACACAAGTCAGTGCACTTTTTATCAACAGCTTTAACTAACAGTCTGTCTGAGATAGGCTAGCTGCTATGAACAATATTATTGATTGATTGATTGAAAAGTGTATTAACAGATTGCAGAATGGGTACAGTACAGTACAGCTCAATACATACAATTGTTAAGGGGATGCAGACCAAAGACTTTCGTCTTGTTTACATCAGGGTCCCCCATTTTCAATTCATCATAACATATATGACACACACGACATACAGATAGACAGTACTGCTACATCTATACATTTATGACATATCAGATTTGCAAATACAGTACTGTTTGTGATACAAAAAGTGTCCAGAAAAAGAGTGTATATACATTTGACGTAGAAACTGTACATTGGAGGAGGTTGGGTTGGTGGGGTTGGTGGGTGGGGGCTGTACATTGGGGGGGGGGGTTGGGGTAGGGGGACACTGTACACTGTACATTGGGGGGTGGAGAAAAGAAAAAAATAGGGAAAAGATCGTCCTAGACCAGTGGTTCTCAACCTGTGGCCATGGAATGTTTTGTGAGTTACATATCTAGCAGCCAAGGATAGTATTGTTTGTCTAGCAGTGTCAAGCTTGAGTGTTATACTCTGAGTACATACTGTAGTAGTATAGTTCCAATGCCGATTACCCCATGCTGCTTATTTCCGTACTTAAGAATGTATAAATGTTACATAGGATTTCATTAATGTCTATTTTGTAGACAAATGTTTCTTGCACTTTTTCTTTGGCCAGGTTATTGTCATTTTGTTACTGTGGTTTGAGTTGAAACAGTAGTTTATCCTGTGCTGAAAAGTCTCCATTCCAATAGAGGGAGTATATATTTGTGTTTATTTTATTATTGTTTCACTGCCTTTTATTTATTACGTTTCCACAGTTCTTTCCTCATGTTAAAAGGATGACACAAAAAGCCAGACCGAGGGCTTGTTTCAGTTTTATAATAAACAATCAAACTGAGCTATTTTTTTGCCTGCCTATTTGTTTGGTGTAAACTTGATCACAAAGTAAAAAAAAAAAAAAAAAGTAGTGCCGATGTAGCTAGCTATTTTAGCCATGTTCTTGTAGTGTAGCTTGCTACATTTCTCTGGGGATAGCTTCCATTGTAGTTTAGCTATATTTAATCGAGAGTAACTTGTAGTGTAGCTTGCTACGTTTTCCAAGTAGCTTGCCCATCACTGGCTATTTCATCTCCGGCGTGAGACGAGGTGCAAGCCTTCGCCACCTGTCGCCGTTTGCCTGGAGTGGGACACAGTACTGCGCTCTCTAATTCTCTACGGGAGGTATTCCAGTGTTCCACTCCAGACCCCGCGCCAGATGCGCTCTCCGAACCGGCGCGTTCTCCAAGCAGACGCGCACCACTCCAGACCCCGCGCCAGATGCGCTCTCCGAACCGGCGCGTTCTCCAAGCAGACGCGCACCACTCCAGACCCCGCGCCAGATGCGCTCTCCGAACCGGCGCGTTCTCCAAGCAGACGCGCACCACTCCAGACCCCGCGCCAGATGCGCTCTCCGAACCGGCGCGTTCTCCAAGCAGACGCGCACCACTCCAGACCCCGCGCCAGATGCGCTCTCCGAACCGGCGCGTTCTCCAAGCAGACGCGCACCACTCCAGACTCCGCGCCAGATGCGCTCTCCGAACCGGCGCGTTCTCCAAGCAGACGCGCACCACTCCAGACCCCGCGCCAGATGCGCTCTCCGAACCGGCGCGTTCTCCAAGCAGACGCGCACCACTCCAGACCCCGCGCCAGATGCGCTCTCCGAACCGGCGCGTTCTCCAAGCAGACGCGCACCACTCCAGACCCCGCGCCAGATGCGCTCTCTCCGGACCGGCGCGTTCTCCAAGCAGACGCGCACCACTCCAGACCCCGCGCCAGATGCGCTCTCCGAACCGGCGCGTTCTCCAAGCAGACGCGCACCACTCCAGACTCCGCGCTGATGCGCTCCTACAGCAGACGCGCACCACTCCAGACTCTGCGCTGATGCGCTCCTACAGCAGACGCGCACCACTCCAGACTCCGCGCTGATGCGCTCCTACAGCAGACGCGCTCCTTCAGCAGACGCGCTCCACTCCAGACGCGCATCGCTCTCTAATTCTCTACGGGAGGATGTGTCTCTCCGAGCCGGCGCGCTCTCCTCCAGACGTCTAGCCTGCGCGCTCCTACTCCATCCCTGTAAGCAGCTCTGCCCCTCGCCCTGTCCAAGGCCTTAACCCTGTTCTCTCTGTCCCTGTCTCCAGCCCGCCTCCGCGGGCCTCTGTCCCTGTTCCCCTCTCCAGTGCCCCAGTCCCTCGCCCTGTCCAAGGCCTTAACCCTGTTCTCTCTGTCCCTGTCTCCAGCCCGCCTCCGCGGGCCTCTGTCCCTGTTCCCCTCTCCGTTGCCCCTGTTCCTGCCCTGTCCTTGCCCTGGCCCTGTCCTTTAGCCTTAGCCCCTTAGCCTGCTCGCCTCTTAAAGGCACAGTGCCTATTTTCCCTAGTTCTTGTTTTCCAGTATTTTGTGTTCCCCCTTAAAGGCACAGTGCCTATTTTCCCTAGTTCTTGTTTTCCAGTATTTTGTGTTCTCCCTTAGCCTTCCCCTTAGCCTGCTCGCCTCTTAAAGGCACATTGCCCTTTTTCCTTGTTCCAGTATTCTTGTGTTCTCCCTTAAAGGGACAGTGCCGCTTTTCTGTTGTTTTCAATAAATGCCCAGTTCTTGGCTTACTCTCATACCTGTCTTGTGTTGTGCGATTGGGGTCGGTTACAAACCACAACAGTACGACCCGACCAGTCGACGACCCCAGCCAGCACAGACAGTGTATGTTGAGTTTGTCCTTTGTTAGCCTGTTGGTCTCCCCTGTTAGCTCCCCTGTTAGCTTCCCTGTTAGCTCCCCTATTAGCCTTTGTTAGCTCCCCTGTTAGCTTCCCTGTTAGCCTCGTTAGCTCCCCTGCAGCTTGCCAGGCCTCTACTACCAGCATGGCCCCAGTCTGCTAGCTTAGCCCCGGCTGCTAGCACAGCCTCTATGTTAATGCAGCCTTTGCAGCTGGCATAGGCCCTGTAGCTAGCCACGCCCAGGCAGCTAACCCGGTCCCTCTGCATGGCCTCCACTTTTTGTGTAGCTTTCCCACTGCTAGGACTGCCCCTTCAGCTAGCAAGGTCAGTTTTCCCCACTGCTAGGACTGCCCCTTCAGCTAGCAAGGTCAGTTTCCCCACTGCTAGGACTGCCCCTTCAGCTAGCAAGGTCAGTTTTCTCCCACTGCTAGGACTGCCCCTTCAGCTAGCAAGGTCTGTTTTCTCCCACTGCTAGGACTGCCCCTTCAGCTAGCAAGGTCAGTTTCCCCACTGCTAGGACTGCCCCTTCAGCTAGCAAGGTCAGTTTTCTCCCACTGCTAGGACTGCCCCTTCAGCTAGCAAGGTCAGTTTCCCCACTGCTAGGACTGCCCCTTCAGCTAGCAAGGTCAGTTTTCCCCACTGCTAGGACTGCCCCTTCAGCTAGCAAGGTCAGTTTCCCCACAGCTAGGACTGTCCTTCCAGCTAGCTTGTTCTCTCATGCTGGTCCAGCCCTGTCTGCTAGCCTAGCTCCGGCAGCTAGCGCAGCCTCTATGTTAATGTAGCATTACAGCTAGCATAGGCCCTGTAGCTATCAGTGCCCTGGCTGTTACCCCTCAGCTCCTCTAGTTACCCCTCAGCTCCTCTAGTTACCCCTCAGCTCCTCTAGTTACCCCTCAGCTCCTCTAGTTACCCCTCAGCTCCTCTAGTTACCCCCCAGCTCCTCTAGTTACCCCTCAGCTACCCTAGTTACCCCTCAGCTACCCTAGTTACCCCTCAGCTACCCTGTCCCTCTGCTAGCCCCACTTTTGGTGTAGCTTCCCCGCTAGCATGGCCCAATTTTGTTTGTTGCCTTGTTTATGTCCCCTGCCCCTCTGTCTGTATTTTTGGGTCGCCCGGTGGCTCCCGTGGAGGGGGGAGTACTGTGAGGTTCGCCTCTTCCCTGGACCTTTGATTCCTGTTCCCTGGACCTTTTATTCCCTGTCTCCAAGGTTCGCCTTTCCCTGGACCTTTAATTCCCTGTCTCCTCACCTCTCCAGCCCCCACCCTCGCGTTCGTTTACTCTCATCTGCTCTTCAGCAGCCCACACCCTTGGACTATCTTTCATTATCTGTTTGATTGGTCCGTGCCGAACACACACTTCTAGTTCAAGTATCAATTACCATCACGCACCTGATGTGTGTTCTAATTAGCGCCCCAGTGGGCTTTAAATACCTCGCTCTTCCCCCCAGTCCTTGTCGGGTCGTTCCGTATCATATCTCTATCTGCAAACTCCTACGGGAGGTTCTCTATCTGTAGGCTCCTACGGGAGTTTCTGTTCCTGTATTCTGTATGCTGTTTCATCTCCGGCGTGAGACGAGGTGCAAGCCTTCGCCACCTGTCGCCGTTTGCCTGGAGTGGGACACAGTACTGCGCTCTCTAATTCTCTACGGGAGGTATTCCAGTGTTCCACTCCAGACCCCGCGCCAGATGCGCTCTCCGAACCGGCGCGTTCTCCAAGCAGACGCGCACCACTCCAGACCCCGCGCCAGATGCGCTCTCCGAACCGGCGCGTTCTCCAAGCAGACGCGCACCACTCCAGACCCCGCGCCAGATGCGCTCTCCGAACCGGCGCGTTCTCCAAGCAGACGCGCACCACTCCAGACCCCGCGCCAGATGCGCTCTCCGAACCGGCGCGTTCTCCAAGCAGACGCGCACCACTCCAGACCCCGCGCCAGATGCGCTCTCCGAACCGGCGCGTTCTCCAAGCAGACGCGCACCACTCCAGACCCCGCGCCAGATGCGCTCTCCGAACCGGCGCGTTCTCCAAGCAGACGCGCACCACTCCAGACTTCGCGCCAGATGCGCTCTCCGAACCGGCGCGTTCTCCAAGCAGACGCGCACCACTCCAGACCCCGCGCCAGATGTGCTCTCCGAACCGGCGTGTTCTCCAAGCAGACGCGCACCACTCCAGACCCCGCGCCAGATGCGCTCTCCGAACCGGGGCGTTCTCCAAGCAGACGCGCACCACTCCAGACCCCGCGCCAGATGCGCTCTCCGAACCGGCGCGTTCTCCAAGCAGACGCGCACCACTCCAGACCCTGCGCCAGATGCGCTCTCCGAACCGGCGTGTTCTCCAAGCAGACGCACACCACTCCAGACTCCGCACTGATGCGCTCCTACAGCAGACGCGCACCACTCCAGACTCCGCGCTGATGCGCTCCTACAGCAGACGCGCACCACTCCAGACTCCGCGCTGATGCGCTCCTACAGCAGACGCGCTCCTTCAGCAGACGCGCTCCACTCCAGACGCGCATCGCTCTCTAATTCTCTACGGGAGGATGTGTCTCTCCGAGCCGGCTCGCTCTCCGAACCGGCGCGTTCTCCAAGCAGACGCGCTCCACTCCAGACGCGCATCGCTCTCTAATTCTCTACGGGAGGATGCGTCTCTCCGAGCCGGCGCGCTCTCCTCCAGACGTCTAGCCTGCGCGCTCCTACTCCATCCCTGTAAGCAGCTCTGCCCCTCGCCCTGTCCAAGGCCTTAACCCTGTTCTCTCTGTCCCTGTCTCCAGCCCGCCTCCACGGGCCTCTGTCCCTGTTCCCCTCTCCAGTGCCCCAGTCCCTCGCCCTGTCCAAGGCCTTAACCCTGTTCTCTCTGTCCCTGTCTCCAGCCCGCCTCCGCGGGCCTCTGTCCCTGTTTCCCCTCTCCAGTGCCCCAGTCCCTCGCCCTGTCTAAGGCCTTAACCCTGTTTTCTCTGTCCCTGTCTCCAGCCCGCCTCCGCGGGCCTCTGTCCCTGTTCCCCTCTCCGTTGCCCCTGTTCCTGCCCTGTCCTTGCCCTGGCCCTGTCCTTTAGCCTTAGCCCCTTAGCCTGCTCGCCTCTTAAAGGCACAGTGCCTATTTTCCCTAGTTCTTGTTTTCCAGTATTTTGTGTTCCCCCTTAAAGGCACAGTGCCTATTTTCCCTAGTTCTTGTTTTCCAGTATTTTGTGTTCTCCCTTAGCCTTCCCCTTAGCCTGCTCGCCTCTTAAAGGCACATTGCCCTTTTTCCTTGTTCCAGTATTCTTGTGTTCTCCCTTAAAGGGACAGTGCCGCTTTTCTGTTGTTTTCAATAAATGCCCAGTTCTTGGCTTACTCTCATACCTGTCTTGTGTTGTGCGATTGGGGTCGGTTACAAACCACAAAATTTTCTCCAAAGTACAACTCAATTCTGCTTAATATTCATTTGGTCGCTTTATTCCATGCCCAAGACATTAAAACACATGGCTTTTCTAAAATACTTGCTCCACTTGTGGAAGATATTAAAATACTGGAGAAGGATGGAATTAAGGTCCCATTGTATGATCAGCCAGTGTATGGAACTATTGTCCAAGTTACAGGTGACAACCTTGGTATTCACGGTTTGTTTGGTTTCGTAGAATCATTCAGTGCCAGATATTGTTGCCGCTTTTGTCTTGCTGAGAAAGAGGACTTTCAGACAGAATTCAAAGAAGATTCACCCAAGATAGTTATGCGAACTCGAGCACTTCATGCAGAACACTGCCAAAAAATGGAGACTACTATTGGTCTTCCCTATGTGATGGGAGTTAAACGTTCTTGCATTCTAAATTCCTTGCAGTACTTCAATACATGTGACAATTTCTCTGTCGATATTATGCATGATATCTTGGAGGGCGTGGCACAATATGAAATGAAACTGCTAATACTACACTTGATTAAAAACTACACAACATCAAAGGAAATAGACTTGAGAATTAAGAGCTTTAACTATGGTTACCTGGAACAAAACAACAAGCCACCTGCATTGAAGTTAGTAGAGACCTCAAATGACTTGGGGTTAAATGCAATCCAATCTTGGTGTTTACTTCGCAATCTACCACTTATCTTTGGAGACTTGGTTTGTCCAAATGATCAACACTGGTATTTGCTTCTGCTGTTGCTTCAAATAGCAGATATTGTATTTTCTCCCAGGTTATCAACTGGCATTACTATTTATTTAAAACACTTGATTGCAGAGCACCACGGGTTATTCAAGCATTTGTTTCCCAACAGGAGGCTACTACCAAAGCATCATTTTATGGTGCACTATCCTACATGTATTCGTAAAATTGGACCAATTTTGCATGTCTGGTGCATGCGCTATGAAGCGAAGCATAATTTCTTTAAAAAACAACTAAAAAGCTTCAAAAATATAACTAAAACGTTGGCAAAGAAACACCAAAGTCAAGTAGCATACAATTGGCAGACATTTGATCCCAACAGACTGGTGCTTGGTCCAAGTAAAATGGTAGCATTAAATGTGATGGACAGAGGCTGTGAGATAGCGGAGACTCTTCAGGTACCAAGTGACACCAAGGTGTTAAATGTTAGATGGGCCAAACACCATGGAAATATGTATCGTCCAGGTTTAGTTGTTTGTCTTAAAGTTCTTAGTGAGGTTCCAGTTTTTCACAAAATCCACCGTGTTGTTCTTAAAGATGAGAGGTTACTGTTGTTTACATTTGCACTACAAACCGTGTCTCTGGATGACAATTTTTATGCATTTAAAGTTGTGTGTACTACAGATGGACCTCATGTAGTTGATGTCAAAGAGCTTTTGTTTTACAAAGCATTCGATATACAGATGTCATACAGTGATGACGATTCAAGCTCATTTATTGTTCCATACTGTTTCCTGTGATTTAAAAAAGGAAAAGAGAAAATCACTAAGCTCTTGAACTATTGCACTGGGGATGAACACTATGTTTTCTTTTATTTCTTTGGGGTAAACAGATGCTGCTGTCACTTTATAGAGGCCAAAATGTAATTGATCGATTACTCTCCCCATGAAGCCTTAATTGAAGTCATGGTGATTTCTTTTTGTTGCATTCCTGAGCCAATAATTTGATGACTGGCTTGAATTATTGGCTCAGGAATGCGACAAACAAACAAATCTCCATGAATTCAAGGATTCATGGGGTGTGTAATTGATAGATTTCTTTTTTTGGGTGAGCTATCCCTTTTTAAAAGGGTGCAGATGCTGCTGTCACTTTACAGAGGCCAAAATGTAATTGTCTTTTATTTATGACCTTTTTTCTATCGATTACTCTCCCCATGAAGCCTTAATTGAAGTCATGGTGATTTCTTTTTGTTGCATTCCTGAGCCAATAATTTGATGACTGGCTTGAATTATTGGCTCAGGAATGCGACAAACAAACAAATCTCCATGAATTCAAGGATTCATGGGGTGTGTAATTGATAGATTTCTTTTTTTGGGTGAGCTATCCCTTTTTAAAAGGGTGCAGATGCTGCTGTCACTTTACAGAGGCCAAAATGTAATTGTCTTTTATTTATGACCTTTTTTCTATCGATTACTCTCCCCATGAAGCCTTGAAGTCATGGTGATTTTTGTATATAATGGAGTTGTTTGCAGAGGGGCTCACTGAATCTAACAATCACGTAGACATATACCAAGTGTGATTAGCAAGAGAGGAATGTTTGTGACAAGTGTAATGTAAAAAGATCACATTAGATTAGGAAGGATCCACACCAAGCAAGTTCTTCCTCAGACGCGTTTTTTTTTTTTTTTACTATGTTACATTACATTGGGCGTATAGAAACAAAGATCATTTCAAAGTACAAACATATACAGTACCTGTGTGACATTTTGGATGAGGCTAGGCTCCATGTTAATAAGCAACTTGGGGTGAACAAATCTCCAACACACCCATGTCTGGTTTCTTTAACTGAAGACCTTTAAGTCCAAGGTACTAGGAATTTCAAATTTCTTGGCAACTGAAGACAAAGATTGCACAAGCTTATTGATGAATCTTATTTTATTAATGACCTTTTTTCTATCGATCGCCCCTTGAAGTCATGATTCTCACACGCTGTTGTAAAACTGTTTGCATCCCAAAGGATATGCCTGTTGCAAATAAAAGTGCATTGTTAAATACTGATTTATGCTTTGCCCCCGTTTATTTTAAATGTATTATTCCAGAGTAAATTATTATTTAATTCTATATTGAGTGAAATATGATATTCTATATTGAGTGAAATCTATTCTATATTGAGTGAACTACAACTCCATATTGAGGGAATTACAACTCTATATTGATTAAAATACCACTCTATATTGAGTGAAATATGATATTCTATATTGAGTGAAATCTATTCTATATTGAGTGAACTACAACTCCATATTGAGGGAATTACAACTCTATATTGATTAAAATACCACTCTATATTGAGTGAAATATAACTTTAAATATCTCTATATTGAGTGAAATATAACTTAAAATATCTCTATATTGAGTGAAATATAACTCTATTGAGTGAAATATAACTCTATATTGATTAAAATACCACTCTATATTGAGTGAAATATAACTTAAAATATCTCTATATTGAGTGAAAAATAACTCTATAGATTAAAATAACACTCCATATTGAGGGAATTATAACTCTATATTGAGGCAATTACTACTCTTATACAGAGTCAAATACAACTCTATTGATGGGATCACAACTCTACGGAGTAAATACAACTCTGTGTTGAGTGAAATGATGTTAGAGTTGTTTTTACTTTATGCTAAATGGAGTAAATTGGTATTTTGTAGAGTTAAATGTTAACACTAAATGGAGTAGAAATAACTCTGAAGATTTAACTCTGTGACAAGAGTCATTTTGACTCTATTTGGATTCGGAGCCAATACTGTCTTTTTGGGAGTAACATTTTACTCAATTTGAGTAAATTTTACTCTGCGAATTTTCCTGTGCAGTCAGACGGAGCTCTACTGCGTCCAGCTACCTTGTGACTGCCAGCAACCGTTCCCACAAAGCAGGGATAATCCACCCTGCTACACTAGGATGGCTTAGAGTAGACGACAGAGTACAGCAACTTGCAATGGGCCTGGTCTACAAGATACACTACACGACCAAGGTTCCCATGTACATGTCAAAATACTTCCCAAAGGTCAGTGAATACCACGACCACAACACCAGAGGGAGCTCCACAAATCATGTTAAACCCAGATTCGGCTCAAACAAGGGACTAAACACATTTCACAATTATGCCACATCAATGTGGAACACCCTACCCAAAGCTGTAAAGGAATGTGAATCACTACCCACTTTCAAAACCACTCTCAAAGAACACCTACGGGAGACTGCAATTCGAAACTGGCCCCTGTAAATGTCCTAACCCAACCCCCTCCAATGTACAGTAAATGACCAAGTACGGTTTTGTCAATATTCCAATGTACAGTTTTGCTTGTACAGGTGTACAGTGTCCCCCCCCCCCCGCGCCTACCCAACCTCCTCCAATGTACAGTTTTTACGTCAAATGTATATACTCTCTTTTCTGGACTCTTTTTGTATCACAAACAGTACTGTATTTGCAAATCTGGTATGTCATAAATGTATAGATGTAGCAGTACTGTCTATCTGTATGTCATGTGTCATATATGTCCTGATGAATTGAAAATGGGGGACCCTGATGTAAACAAGACGAAAGACTTTCTCTGGTCTGCATCCCCTTAACAATTGTGTGTATTGAGCTGTACTGTATTGTACCCATTCTGCAATCTGTTAATAAAGTTTTCAATCAATCAATCTTCTCCATATTCACCCATGGTATGTCAGAATCATTATTGAACCATCTTAGCAACGGCCTGAGCATAAAAGAGAAATAGTACTGTTCGAAATTAGGAACCGATTCTGCGTTTTTTCTCTTCCTGTTTTCGCTCGTGACTTTTCACATAGATCCCCGATTCGTACATCCCCTACCCTCATTCCCAGTTTTATCTCCTCCGTGAGATAAAGACTGGTAAAGCACTACGGCCAAAAGTGTGTATGGGGTAGAATTTCCGGTGTATATACTTCCCCTGTAAGCTGCCTCCGAACGGACCAAACTTTTCCCGAATCCTGTCGGCAAACAAGCTAGAACATCCCGGTCATGTAGTAAATTCTTCAGGCAAAGCCATTGCAGTGGCTTAAACGAGGAAATATTGTGCACTTCACACGTTTCTATAATTGTTTTGTCGAAACCGGAAAGCCTGTAGCCGCCGCCGGTACTTCCGTTTTCACACTTTAGGAGGCATAGCTTTATCAGCCTATACATCCCCAGGTGTACAATAACCCTGTCCAATAATTTTCGAGATCGCCAAATGATTGACAGAGCTAGAGCCCCAAGCGTCGGGAGTGGTATTTGCGCAATACCGTGTACTTCAGTGCACGCCTCACATATCAGCATGTAACTCGAGAACCGCTGAACAGATTTTGTCACCTGAAAGGAGTAGGGTATATCTGCAGAGCCACAGAGCCCAACGTCTGGGCGGGGCTTCGTGGCGTGGACGGGCTTGAGGCGGGGCTTCGTGGCGTGGACAAGTCTTGTGGCATGGACAAGTCTTTGTTGGAGTGCGCATGTGTGTGCGCCCTTGGGGGGAGGGAGTGCAGAGACTCAAACGCATCAGCGACCCAACTAACTGCGTGTCTGTCTGCATGCCGAATAAAGACTTCTCAAAGTCCAGTTATTACACTGATATCGAATAATTAATTCTGCCCCCTCCATCCCTCAGGCGTGTTGCACAGGGCATAGATCCTAGACCCTGGACTGAGACGACGGCCTATGATTTGCAGGTGAAAAGCTAATACAGTCATTACTATTATGCCCCATGATTTCTGCCATCATTGTTATGTTGTAAGATAACATATGTATAAAGCCCCCATTTTCTTTTCTTCATGGGCATTCATAACTTTTATTTCATTTCTAGCACATGTTCATTCCACGACAAACAAATGGAATTGACTGTGGGATTTTTATGCTTATGGTAAGATTGTTTCATATTGGTATACATTGGTTTTACCCTTGAATATATATATATATATATATATTAAAGGGGAACTATTTCTTTCACTATTTGGGCACTTTTACACAATTCCTGTGAGTTTATGGAACACCTCTGTAATTATAATATTTTTTTATTCATTGTTTTGTATTTCTAATCAAGTCCTCAAAAACAGCATTTTTCTACCTCAAGATCTCGAGCCGTTTTGAGGCTTGGCTCCTAAACCACTGTGTGGCCTGGCGGCATCTGCCACATTATCATGCAGCTGAGTCTCTCTGACATCACAAATCATCACATTTTCAGATGACTCAGTTCAGTGAGGGTGAATATTGTGAGAGGAGAATTGGAAGAATGCGCCAATATGAGAATTAGAGACATAGATCATATTAATATAAGTCCACATAGCTAGGAAACAATGCTAAACACTGAAAAAGGCCATTATAAGATAGTTCCCCTTTAAGTCTTCTATTGAAGACGCAGAACATTACATATAACTGCTTCTGGATGCACCACGTTTTAGTGGAGTTAGGAAATTAAAAGCTCTCTTCCCCCACCCCTTTTTTCAGTACACCCTTTGCATTGTCGCCAACACCCGGTTCCAGTTCACAGAGGTCTGTATTTCCAACCAAAGTAAAGGGCCTATGTAACACATATTGCACAACTTGCAAGCAGAGATACTTGTGATTGCAATTACTTAAAATACCAGTTCATATCATTCTCATGACATCATGCCATTGCCTACCAATATAGCTCAATTGTACAACTCATTGGCCATTAATGATAATCCCATGTTATTGTTTGTCATGTCTGTGATTTTTTGTTGGACATGAACTCAATTCGTGAGTGGTGGTGTACTCTACTAATGGAGCGCTTCCAAACTGAGGGGTACGTTACAGTATCTTGGAGTATAATTAGTCAACATGTGTTGAAGCAATAATAACTTATAATTGTGTTTTTCATCATTTGAAAGGCACGGCAAGAGGTTTGCCCACAGGACCAGGGAGTCGAGGTGTCTGCTCCAAGGACTGCTACAACCTGTTTACAGGGTGCCTCGGACTTCAAGGATTACTACCAGTATCCCACAACACCTCCAGGTTGCCATGGACCGCAGTGCTGAACAAAAAAAGCTGGTGGACTTCATCATCACAGCACATCGGACTAAAGAACACCTAAATGTACAGTATGTTGGCACCTGTTGCCAAATCTGTGTTTACCAAGCCTATCTGACTGTCTACAATGATTTGATCCTGGACGATTCTCTCACCTTGCTTTTCTGTACTCTCAGGCCGTCGTAAGTGGCAGAGAACCGTCAAACTGGTTGCAGAAGTACATCCAGAGGTCACCAAGCAAGAAGCGGTCATGGTCAACGTGTGCCCCAGTCTATTTTCAGGACGACGGGCATCAAAACGCAGTGTTTGACTTCTTGTCAAACATCCTGGCCAGCACAGTCTCATCTGTACCCATCCTGGATAATGTAGCCTTCCCTCCCCCTAACTCAGCCAAACGAGTTAAGGTCGCTTTCAGATATAGTTTTGGTGGACTCGGTGCGGTTCTGGTGGTGAAGTTGCAACATTGTTGCATTCTTCATTTGGTTCGCCTGCGTTCACATAGAAATCTGTCAGGCGCACTGACAGGCGAACGTCGGCAGAGCGCTAGCGGAACTACACGACCATCTGAACGCGCACCAGATCAAGCATCCGGACGCAGCCATGATCGTAGCCGGGGACTTCAATCAGGCGAATATGAAGAAAGTCATGCCGTCTTTCTTCCAGCACATCGTCTGCTCCACAAGGGGAGGAAATACACTCGACCACTGTTACACCCCGTTCAGAGCCGGATACAAGGCTGTACCGGCTCCACCATTAGCGGGAGCAACAAACACGTCGGATCACGACGCCATCTTTCTTGTCCCAGCATATAAACAGAGATCACGTGACGCCGTCGTGTCACGTGATGTAAAAAAAAATGGGACGACCAATCAGAGGCCACGTTTCAGGACGCACTGGATGACGCCGACTGGGGAATGTTCAGGAGGAATAACAGTGACGTCAGCGATTTCACAGACGCTGTGGTGTCATTCATAACAACACTGGCTGATAGTATCGTCCCCACAAAAAAGGCGAGGGTGTTCCCAAACCAGAAACCATGGGTGGACAGTACTATCAGAGCAGCCCTGAACTCTCGCACCACTGCTTATAACCGGGGCAGAGAGTCAGGAAACATGGAAGAGTACAAGACAACAGTCTACACTCTGCGCAAGGCTGTCAAACTTGCTAAGAGGACGTATGCCGACAAGATGGAGGCACAAATGGCACAGAATGACACAAGAGGATTATGGCAAGGACTGAGGGCTATAACTGACTACAAAGTCAGCGCCCCCTCAATGGGGAGCGACGACGCCTCCCTTGCGGACAAGCTCAACACCTTTTACGCTCGGTTTGGTGCAAACAGTGGCACTGCTAGCCCAACGGCTAGTGACGTCACTGGTGCGCCGGCTGATGTGGAGGGGGGGGGGGGGGGGGCATCCGCGGGGGGGGCGGGGACGCTCTCTCATTGACGGTACACAGTGTGAGAAGAGCATTTATGCAGGTGAACACCAGGAAGGCTGCTGGCCCAGATGGAATAACAGGACGCATACTTAAGTCCTGTGCCAACCAGCTAGCCCCTGTGTTCACTGCCATATTTAATCAATCCCTGGCGGAGTCGGTGGTCCCTGCCTGCTTCAAGATGTCTACCATCATCCCTGTACCGAAGAAACCCTCCCCAACATGTCCAAATGACTACAGACCGGTGGCACTCACCTCTGTGGTCATGAAATGTTTTGAGAGGCTGGTCAAGGACCACATTTGTGCCTCCCTCCCCAGTGATATGGACCCTATGCAATTTGCATACAGGACAAACAGGTCCACTGACGACGCAGTCTCCCAGGTACTGCACAGCACCCTCTCCCACCTTGACCGTCAGAAGGGGGGCTATGTGAGACTGTTGTTCATTGACTACAGCTCAGCGTTCAACACCATAGTCCCCACCAGACTGGTGGACAAGCTGATCGAGCTGGGTCTGAGCTCCGCCCTGAGCGCCTGGGTACTGGACTTTCTGAGTGAAAGACCCCAGGCGGTCAGGGTGGGGGGTCAGACCTCCAACACCATCACCCTGAGCATCGGGTCCCCCCAGGGCTGTGTTCTAAGCCCCCTGCTGTACTCACTCTACACACACGACTGTGTGGCCAAGTTCAGCTCCAACTCCATAGTGAAGTTCGCAGACGACACGGTGGTGGTGGGGCTGATCTCGGACAACGACGAGAAGGCCTACCGGGAGGAGGTTGAGGTACTGGAACGCTGGTGCCAGGACAACAGCCTGCTCCTGAACATTGGTAAAACCAAGGAGCTGATCGTGGATTATAGGAGAGGACAGCAGGAGACACACACACCACTGATGATTAACGGGGCTACCGTGGACAGGGTGAGCAGCTTTAAGTACCTGGGGGTCCACATCTCAGAGGATCTGACATGGTCAACACACATAGACACAGTAGTAAAGAAGGCGAAACAGCGCCTCTACCACCTGAGACAGTTAAGGAAGTTCAGAGTATCGGGGAAGATACTCCAGTCCTTCTACTCAGGAGCTGTAGAGAGCATCTTGACCGGAAACATCACTGCCTGGTATGGAAACAGCACGGCACAAGACAAGAAGGCCCTACAGAGAGTGGTGCGCTCAGCCGAGCGTACCACGGGTATTGCACTACCTCCCCTGCAGGTTCTATACAACAAGAGGTGCAAATCCAGAGCCTGCAGGATAATGAAAGACCCTCACCACCCCAATAACAGCCTGTTCCAGCTGCTGAGGTCAGGCAGACGCCTGCGAACCCCAGCTACTAGGACAGAGCGGCTTAGGCTCAGCTTCTTCCCCCAGGCCATCAGAGTCCTGAACAATGAACATTGAGTACCACTGTAACACTTTAGCATGAGCGGGCACACACTCAGGCCGCACGCACCCTCACTTATTGCCAAAAGGAAAGGCCACTTTAAATTAGTATTAGCAACAGTAACAGTGTATTGCACTACTATTACTACTACTGTTAACTGTCAACTGTTACCCGTCATTGCACAAATTTATTGTTACCTGCTACCTGTTATTGCACAATTTTATTGCACAAATTTTTTGTATTGGAGACGTGGTTCTGCAATATCAATGTGTGTAGCCTGAGAAATAAGATACAATAACTTCCTTACAATAACCATATAATATATAAATAGCCAACTAATAGGAAATAGGAGTAATTCCAGATATTGATACATACATTGATGAATACAAAAACGGGGCGTATGGCAAAACTTTTATTTTATAAACGGAAAGGTAAAAATAAACACAACACATGATGTATTCTTAATCTTACTAATAGGCTACATAAAAGCCTAAGAACAGTTTAATAAACCAATCATATGGCGAATCGACATGGGTTTAATGCGTACACCCCCCTCCCCCCCAGTATCCCCCCCCCCCCCCCCCCCTGTAGAGGACGAGACGTGCGGTGACCGGAAGCCCGCTCTTCGTCAGCGCGTCGTAGCCGCCCCCCTCCACCACCAGGAGTCTGATTTTATAAATCACGTGACCCAAATCAGCCAATGCCCGCAGTGCAACACTCCAATTCAGCCATTGGGTGGGACGGTCACGTGACCCAAATCAGCCAATGCCCGCAGTGCAACACTCCAATTCAGCCATTGGGTGGGAGGGTCACGTGACCCAAATCAGCCAATGGAAGCGAGTGTCCTCAGCCCGCCGGAGACGTGGTTCTGCAGGTGGATAGTATTGCTTTAATTCGATATATTGTATTAAAAAATATGCACACCGGAGCCACTAGAGGTCGCCAAAGTGGCGGTGGGCAAATCGTCCACAAGAGGGTCCACATGTGGGCCGTTGCATGTTAAGAAGTTTTCAATCAATCAATGGATGGCATTAATGACTTTACTATTTGAACAGTGATATCATAGACCAGTCTTAAAACTCCCGGCGTGCAGTAATCACACAAAGACACAGGAGACAAAAATGTCGTCAAGATATTTATTTATTTACACTTTTAACTAGTGGCCATATATGAAAAGAGGGAATCTTTTTACAGTTTATATACAGTACCCGTTAAGGCATTATGAAAACTGTACATTGAAATTTGACAAAACATAAAATAAACAAGCAAAATTAATTTACATAAAGGATAAAACACAACTGAAAGTGATGATATAACTTAAATAAAACGGAGTACTCTATGGACCAACTGATGGTCTGAGAAAACTAAATAGATTTTCAAACTGTTGTGAAGGTAATTTATGTAAAAGAAATTAAAGAAAATCGATCTGGCATTCATTTTGTTCTCCCTCTCCTCATTAAATATACTGTAAGCTATTACAAGGCGAGACTATAGCAGACATCACAAGCAAAAAGCATATTAGACTGACGGAAGCATCTGGAGTCAAATATATAGCGTAAAAAATAATAAAAAGGTTCTCAAGACACTGGATCGGTGTTCGCCTGCTCTCTCAAAATCATTATTGCACTTTAATTTCAAAAGCTAGAGTTGATAGAAGAGTGAATATAGAGCCAACACTGTGTTCCGTCTGTTGTTCACGACCCTCCATCTCTTGAGTAAGTTGCGTTATAAAGGGGTATTCCACTGAAAGTGACTTTTACACTCTGGTTGGATGCCAAATGTATTTTCGTTGTACTGTACTTGTTCTGTAATGACAATACATTTGAATTTAATCTAAACAGAGTATAGAATCACTGGTTTCTACTCTCAGCAGCATGATATACATCAGCTAAGGAGCCATTTTAAGACAAGGGACAGAGGCTTCATTTAGACTGCAAGTTTGTTTGTCATCTATGTGGCATAGAACTATTTTGTTTTGCATTATTTATAACAGACAAGAACCGTATTAAATATTTAGAGACAGCAATGGAAAGATCAGGCCCTACATGCATAATGCTGCTCATGTTGACATTACACGAGATTCACGATTTCATTAGAACAATGACTGAGGGAAACCGATCTGACAGGTACTCATATTCTAAGATATTGTATGTATCAAAGTCCTGTTTTTATAGCCTCACATGCTAGTTCTTCTAGCTGGAGGGATTTGGTGTTTTGCTTCATCTGCGTCTATACTTTCCGTAGCCGCATTTCTGGCAGACGCTCTCTGATTGGCCACTGTTGCCCAATCGTGTGACGAGCTGTGTCTTTGCCCATTTCCGTGTCGAACAGCCTGCAAACTACCTGGCGTTCTATCGCCATGCTTTAAGAGAAACTCTAACCTTAACCAACTTCGAAAGAGTGCCTAAGCTTAACCGTCGAAAGAACTTGCCGTCACGCTCTAAGACAAACTAACTTTAACCAACTTCGAAAGAGTGCCTAAGCTTAACCAGTGTAGAAACAGGCGTCGGCCAATCAGAGAGCGTCTTGCCAGAAATGCGGCTACGGAAAGTATAGACGCGCTTCATCCAATCACATTCAATCTAAGCTGGAGTGGCTGTGTACTGGTTGGCAAATCATTTTTAGAGTGATAGTTGCTCTTTTCAAAGTGCTCCGATCACGGGACAAAATCAACCTTGCCATTAATGATTCCAAGATCCCGGCAACATCAAAGTATTTCCCCAAAGTCGTTATAAGGGAGGGGGGGGGGGGCAGATTTGAGCTGGTGTTAAAAATAAATAAAAATAAAGACCTTAAAAGTTTCTCTTTGTATAACTGGTTTCCATTATTGAGCATCATTGTACCCACCATAATTGACCTATCTCATACCCTGCCCTCCTTTTTTTATCCTCCAATCACTCCAACTGCCGATAGGTCAATTAATGTACCTGGAAATCATACTGACCCATGTTCACAAAATGCAGAGCTAGCATCAATAAGGGCTGCCTTGCCCAAATACAATTCTTTATAAGCTACAAAGCAAAACGGATTCCACATCAGCACTAGCACTCCGAGACATTTAGCCATTTTGTGAACACGGGTGACTTATGTTTATATACAAATATGAGTGTACAATCATACAATACATACACTTTACATATGAATAGCCCTCCACCAACTTGCATACATACAAATTAACAAGTTAGGCTTCAGGCCTCGTTCATTATTTAGTTACAAATACATGGGTAAGGAGTCATTTGGTGTAATATCGGTGCAGACAAACTGACCAGTGTTGAGCGAGTGTCTGGGCAAAAGAGGCCTTTCACAGAATGTTTAGAATGCCCGTTTGTCCTCCATGTCGAAAGAAACAATGGTTGCTATGTGTTGATATAAATATCAACAAAGATCTTGTAAACAAGTAGCAGTGGAGCGGTAACATCGTGCTTTTTTCTAATGTTTTACAGTATTTTCTTTTGAAAGTGGTTACCAATGGCAGCCATGTTGGAAGAAAGACAACTACACAAACCACACTCCTACACGCAGGGCTGCCTTGTTTTTCTAATAGATCTAATCTAATCTTTCACAAATAACCAGAACTTGTCTGAACATCTGTGGTTATATAGTTATCAGAAAAGACTGCATTTTATGCACAAGGAAACCATACCTTTATGTCCATGTTCATCATCGTTTCCATGGACACAGTGAATAAATATGGCAGCCATGAAATGAAATGATTTAACTTTTTCTTTTTGGTTCTTATTTTATAAGTAGGCAAAAAAGGATAGGGGGGATGTCTATAATTATTTATTCAATGTGTTAAAGGGAGAAATAAAGTAAGAAAAAGTTGCCCCCAGTTAGTTTACTGTGTTTTGACGGTGGAACGTAGGAGTGTGGGTATGCAAACATTCCATGCAAGGTCTCTATTGTAAGAGAGCTGAAAAGGCACAGCTTAAAAAAAGGAAAATAAATTGACAGTTTTAGAGTTGCAGTTCTTGGCTTCTCTGACTGGATCATCTTAAGAACCATAAGAACGTAGGGCATGTGAATTCATTCAGTAGTATCTTCTCTCTCCATACGTCTTATCGCTTCCCAATAATTTTCTTTTCACCGCCAGTCTTCTCTCGCTCACCTCTGGAAGGTTCTCTGCACACATTGATATAGAACGGCTGCAGTTATAGTCATTGTACTGGACTGGAGGGTAGCATTAGTTAGTGGCTGCTAGTAGCTATTAAGGCCCACTCTATGCTGGTGTGTGCGTGCGTGCGCGCGTGTGTGTGTGTGTGTGTGCCATGTGTGTGTGAGAGGTAGGGATGAGAAATGATTAAGTTCACATTCATAGTATAAATCAAACGGATGGGCGAGTTAGAATAGAACCCCTCGAAATGAGTTATACCCTCAATGGATGGAGGCAAAGCACTGTCCAGGCCTGGATGACCTCACTGCTCCTATCACAGCCCTGTAGTTGATGGGATTAGCAGGTATATGGAGCACAGTATCCCTGGCCAAATGAAGCATACTCACCATCAGTCTAATTCATCTCGATTCAAAATATATAAATATTGGGATGTTAAGCTTGAAGTTAGTCTTAAGTGGGTCACAGTGTTGCCACCTCTTGAGCTCCCGCGACTACCACTGTCCTACACAACGCATGTCCTCCATCCTAGACTTAACCCATATTCCAGTGTCCACAGTTTCTAATACTTTCCAAAATAGTTCCAAGGTCTTTTTAAGTATACTGCTTATTGCTATATTGTGAAGAGTGGGATATAGATGAAAATGCAAATTTTGTGTAACGTTAATGGTCGAGGCAAATATGGGTTTCTTTGACTCCGATTTGTACTTATTGGTCTAATTATTATAGTATTATTATTTTTTATTACATATCCATTCCTCACCAAAGTACAGAAGCGTACCCTGTTTAGACTCTCAGACAAAATATTTACATTTAGATCATAGGTGAACTAAGCAAAACATATTTTCGCTGGCCTGCCATGCTGTTGGCTTTGTCCACTCTAATGTACAGTCAGATCCATAGATATTTGGACATTGACACAATTTTGGCTCTGTACACCACCACAATGGACTTAAAATGAAACTAACAAGATGTGCTTTAACTGCAGACTTCCAGCTCTAATTTGAGGGTATTTACATTCAAATCAGATGAACAGTGTAGGAATTACAACATGTTCCTTTACTTCTCCATACTCTTCTCTACCCATCAAATAATGAGGGAATAACACACACCTGGCCATGGAAAAGCTGAGCAGCCAATTGTCCAATTACTTTTGGTCCCTTAGAAAGGGGGAGGCACATATAGAAATTGTTGTAATTCCTACACCGAACACCTGATTTGGATGTTAATACCCTCAAATTAAAGCTGAAAGTCTGCATGTAAATCTTGATTGTTTCATTTCATATCCATTGTGGTGGTGTACAGAAACAAAATTATGAAAATATTTATGGACCACCTGGCTACGCTGAGCCAGAAGCACGGCTGGTCCTGGGCCCAGCATGTGCATTTGGTGCTTGTAGAAGGGTTTAGGGCATCTTTTTCCATCTGTACACTTTCATATTATCACTGGACTAGCCTTTGACATTAGCTTTAAACTTCATGACTTAAGTTTACTTCAAGCTTAATAGGTAGCTTTTGAAGGGAGGTTTCAACTTCACTGCTGGCCAGCATTAGCATTAAGCATCATAGCTAGCTTTCGGTGTTAGCTTCAACAACAACAACATGGCTAGCTAGCATTAGTTGCACAAACATCCTTTGAATAGAAACTTCAAGCAAACTAGTGTTAGCTTCTCAAAGCTGGGCTGTTGTTTTTGTCCATCTCTTTATTACCATCCTTCATCAACGCAGAGAACACCTGATGGAAAAGATGAAGACAAAATGAAACATCGAGTCATTACATCTCACATGTGGCTATAATAAGACAGAGATATAACCTTATAGTTAGGTAACATTACATATCTCTTGTCGTGGAATTAACACAACATTATGCATACTTTTGACAATAAATAAAATCAGAATTTGTTCTTACTTGCTTGCCTGGGTAAATAAAGGTTAAATAAATGTATTGTTTATTTTTATTTTTTTTGAAAACCGATACCGATAATTTTCTATATCACATTTTAATGCCAATATCGTCCGATAATATCGGACATCCCTACTTATAGTAACTATATATATAATATATAATAGTTCCAGTTTTGTATAGTTCCTACAGTAACTATATACAAAATAGTATAGTTCCTACAGTAACTGTAGACATAATAGTTCCTACCGTAACTATAACGTAATACAATAGTTGAAGGGGCACTTTGCACATGCATTTAGTTCGACAGTTATTGCGAGTAAAGGAGTTTGAATATGGCCACCAGTGATGTCATCGGGGACATTGAATCTTTGTGTTGTGTTAATTACAGCTCCATTAACACTTTCTATGCCACTCACGAGTTTTCTCGGAATTATTAATATCTCGTTGAAAGCCACTCACGAGATTTCTCGGATTTTTCTTTTTTTTTAGCGATCTGAAATCATATTGCATCATGCGAGCCTACCCTAGTCTACCCCGAGCGCCGCCGGCGATCAGATGTGGAAAAAAGCGCCCCCTATCGTCTCCCAGATGACATAAGGGATTTTGGAATGGACTCAATGAAAATGGATGGGGAAAAAAATCCTGTACTCCACATTTTCCAGTCCACTGATGCAGCCGGGGTTATCACAGTTCATTCTGGAGCCTCTGAGCCCCGCGGAATCATGTGTTCTACTGTATCACGTTGGATCTATACACTTATCGATTTTTTCGAATGGTGATCAGGAATTGGAATATACCAGTTGGATACCATCTGATGTCAGGTAAGGAATCTATGTTATCAGTGTTAGGATAATCAGACTCATTTTGATGAAGATATAAGCTGTTTTGTGAAATGTCCTCTATCGGTTTCACTGTAAAAATCCAAGAGGAAATGAACACGGCGATTATCCGTGTGCGGCTCGAATGGGCGTGCGTGTACGTATAATATTGATCATCTAGCGTTTATTTGAAAACGATTCATAAATAGGCTGACAAATATCAACGTTCTGGAATATTCCAGTAAAAGACGATTATCATAGAATGGCCCAGAATGGACTGTTTTTTACCTCAAAACGGGTGCTTTTCAAAATGCTCTCAAACGGAAATGAAGCGATAAAAAACCAATCTGCCTTGACAGCACTGACTTGATAAGCTACGGGCAGATTAGACACATAGCCATAATTTAAAACATAGATTAGGCGATATTAAGGTTAACATTGGCGCCGATGGTGGCATTCAAGCGCTAACTCTGGCGTCACCTCGTGGCACTGAAAGTGTTAAATGATGTAGATGAAAAAATAGCAGTATCTTGTCTTATAGGGACTTCTACCTTAGCATTTCATGGAATTTGGTGAATTATATTAATAGGTACTGTTGGACTGTGGTAATTCCATGTACGAATAAATAAATGATGATGATGATGATGATGATGATAAAGTTTAAACCTTTTTAAATCTTAGACAAACGAAACACTTTGCTTTCATGAAATATTGTGTAAACCGTCATTTGAGGCTTTATAAAAGCAGCACAATGAACACAAATCTGTCAGTGCAGAGTCCGACCTCATCTTAAATAACAAACAGCATTGCTTGTTGTAGTTAACAAAGATAGGCAGAGTTGATTTTGCACAAAAAAAAAAGATTTTTTTATATATTCGAATTTTATTTTCATATTCAAATCCCATTCCCATCGAACGAAGCTTCAAAGCTTCAAAGTATTTAAGACAGCCCTAGCCCCCGGTGACATCACTGGTGGCCATATTCAAACTAACTAAAGTGCCCTTTTAACATAATTAAGTAACTAAAAACTGGACTAGACTAGGATGCACTGTATTCTATTCTAGATTATACCTTCTTTTCCAATTAATTCATTTTCTATCTCCCTCTATTTGGATGCTAGGGATCTGGGTATTGGACATGCAAGACCCAGCCAACCTAATGCTACTGTAATATATGACCAAGCAGGTTAGGGAGTCATTTCTTTATTCACATTATCAGTCAGTGTGGTTTGATTGCTCCAGTTAAAAACCCACCGGTTCCCATCTCTACTGCATTCTACTATTCTCTACTGAATTATACTATTCTCAAATCTACGCGATAGCATGGAACAATCGCTCAAATAAGAGGGCCATCTATTGCAAACAGCTGTTTTCTAATCTCCTCTTCTCACCAGCTTGGTTTAAAATCACTCGAGTATATTCTTCACTCAAAATGTATTTTGGAAATTAAGTTTAGTCACCTGCCCCCAGCGGCGGCTCCCGCTCGTCATGTGCGTGGTGGCCATGGCGGTGAAGAGCGTGTGTGTGGGCAGGTCATCCGGCAGCCGCGTGAGGAACTGGGCGATGTGGATGAAGTCCATCTGGATCAGAACGTCCTCGTACAGACGTAAGATCCCCAGCCCTGTGCGGAACAAGCTTTCCTCCCCGTCCCGACAGAAGACGTCCCACACGCGACACGCCACGTCCAACGGGAGGGACTTACTGTACAGCGTGAAGATCCTGTAGGGAGGGAGGGAATATTATTTCCTGAGGCATTGTTTGCTAATATCAATAACTGACAGGAAATCAAATGTTTATGTTGAAACAGTCTATAGACTCTATATTGTGTATGTTGTCAAGTTGAAACAATCTATATTGTGTATGTTGTCAAGTTGAAACAGTCTATAGACTCTATATTGTTTATGTTGTCAAGTTGAAACAATCGGTCAGTGTTTCCCACAGGATTTTCAGAGACTATGGGGGGTGAACCTCCGACCCTCTAGGGGGGTCCGGGGGCATGCCGCCCCGGAACTTTTTTGTGTGTGTACATTTCAAAGTTAAATGCATCAATCTGGTGCACTTTGAGAGCAAAATAAAGAGGCTAGATCTATGATGAACATTGTGGTCAAAACACAAAATCAACTAGACTAGTGCTTCCCAATCCTCTCCTCGAAGCACCCCAGCCGTTCAATGTATTTGTTAAATTCCACCACCAGCACACCTGATTCACCTTAACTAGCCGTTTATTAGTTGAATCAGATGTGCTGGTGGTGGAATTTAACAAATGCATGGAACGGCTGGGGTGTCTCGAGGAGAGGTTTGGGAACCACTGGACTAGAGCATTAGAGTGACCAGAACGAGGCGGAAAGAACCGGAGGTTACAACACCGGTGCCAATCACGGCAAGAAATCTAACCGACAACCCTGCGGTCAAATCGCCTGCTAAATTAGCCAACCTAGCCAGGCTGGCTAGGTTTACCAGCCCAGGACAAAGGGTTGCCGCCAGAGAAGAAACAGGACAAAGGACCTCCCCCCTCCCCACATACCAACACACAGTCTTCACAGAGACAACAACAAAGCCACCCCCTCCCCCACAGCAGCACCAGACACAGACGGACAACAATACGGACAGCCCCCCCCCCCCTCGTCGCGGGACAACAACCCTGAGCAAAGGATCCCCCACCCGGACTACACAGAGCCCCCCCCCCCCTCTCCCCACAGACGAAGAAATTGACGTGGAACTCGACGACATCAACATCACATCAAATAAAAACGGACTACACATTTTTCACCTGAACGTAAACAGCCCAAAACATAAACTGGATGAAATAAGAAACCTGTTTATTAGCGGTAAGGTAAACATACTATGCTTTACTGAAACTAAACTTGACTCATCTGTAACAGACCCTGAAATAGAGTTGGAGAACTATTCAATAGTCCGTAATGACAGAAACAAGTATGGAGGTGGTGTCTGTATGTACATTCATAAGGACACCAAATTCATTAACCGTACTGACCTACATCATGAGACAATTGAAACCGTATGGGTGGAAATTCTATTTGAAAGGGCTAAATCTGTTCTAGTCGGCACAATCTACAGACCGCCAGATCAAACTGGCTTTTATGAAACTCTGGATGTGTGCTTAGCTGGAGCTGAGGATGCTGAAAAGATTCTTATTGGGGATTGGAACACAGATATGCAACAAAAAGATGCACCCGTCTTCAAATCCTTCAATAGGTTTTGTGATCTGCACAGCCTCAGCCAGCTGATCACCCAACCCACACGTATATGTGAATCAACTCAGACTACCATTGACCTCATCCTGACCTCTGACAAGTCCAAGATCTCCAATAAAGGAGTTATAGCATGCGGGTTAAGTGATCATTATATGATATTCTGTACCCGCAAAAAGCTAAAACATAAGGCCGGCTGTCACAAAACAGTCACATCTAGAGACCTCAAAACCTACTCTAGCGAGGCCTTTAACCTTGAACTGGAGAGTCTGGACTGGTCAGATGAGCTCAATGGTACACTGGTTGAAGAAACATGGCTTGGTTTCAAAACCAAATGTTCAACAACACAAAACGACATGGCACCCCTAAGAACCACCAGGGTAAAAAACCGCGCTGAGCCGTGGATGCACTCCGAAATATTGGCCGCTATGAAAACCAGAGACAAAAAATGCTCTGAGTTTCGTAAAAGTCAGTCAAAGCTTACAAAAAGCACGAGCAGTGAACTCCAAGCCCACATGACTGAACTCAAACTGGAAAGAAACAGACTAAGCAACGACGTAAACTCCATGATCAAAAAAGCTAAAAAGAATTTCATCAATGACAAAACTGAGGAAACAAAAACAAACCATGTGAACTTTGGAAATTACTCAACAATCAACTAGGCTGCAGTAAAAAACTTAAAACCAGATTCTCAAACATAAACATAAAGACGGACAACACGCTCATCACAGACAAGCTGGATGTAGCCAATTACTGGCCATAAACTTAAACATTTTCTTCACAAACATAGCCACAACACTGGTAAACAAACTACCCTCCCACTCAGGGCATTATGGGGTAGAACACATAGTAGCTTACTACAAAAACCTAGGGGTCCGCAAAGACAAAAAACTGAGCGCCTTCCAACCTAACAAGGCCACTGGCCATGACAACATCCCCTCCAAATTCCTCAGAGACTCAGCAGCCGCCATCACCCCAGTCATCACACACATAATAAACCTCTCCATAAAACAGGGACACGTCCCCAAGGACTTCAAAATTGCGAGAGTGACCCCTCTGCACAAAAAGAGCAGTAAATTAGACCCAGGCAACTACCGCCCTGTTTCTATTCTTACCTCCATCTCGAAAGTCATGAAAAAAAAAAGTACCTAGCGGAAAAAAATCGAATCTACGAATTCCAATCTGGCTTCAGAACATCCCACTCCACTGACACATGCCTTCTCTATTTGAACGACCACATCAAACAAGAGGTGGACGCGGGCAAATACTGCGGCATGGTCAGGCTGGACATACAAAAAGCCTTCGACACTGTCAATCACTCCATTCTGATTGACAAGCTAAAAGCAATTGGTTTTGATAGTCTATCAGTGAGCTGGATGCAATCCTACCTTGAGGGGAGGGAACAGATGGTGGAGGTAAACGGTACCCTATCCCCCCCCCTCACAGTGAGCTGTGGTGTTCCACAAGGAAGCATACTAGGACTGCTACTGTTCCTAATTTATGCAAATGACATGTCGTCAGCTTGTGACTGCAGCTTGTTTTTGTTCGCAGACGACTCAGCCCTGCTGGTCTCTGACAAGAACAAGTTACAGGTTGAAAAAACCCTCAGCTCGGAACTAGGCAAAATCTGCATATGGCTCGCTGATAACAAACTATCATTACACATGGGCAAAACAGAGTCCATTCTCTTCGGTTCAAATAACAAACTCAGCAAGACCGACGGCTTCTCAGATACAGTGGGTGACAATATTGTCACAAGGAAAGATGAAATTACCTACCTGGGTTCCATCCTAGAGGCTAATCTTTCCTGTGACAAAATGGCATCCAATGTAATAAAAAAAGTCAACCAACGAACTCGATTCTTGTACCGGATGTCCTCTCTGGTAAACAAGAATACCCTGAAGACTCTGGCAGGAGCACTCATTCAAGGGTACTACGAATATGCTTGCACCTCATGGTACCAAAGCACCTTAAAGGCGCTAAAAACTAAATTACAAACATCTCAAAACTAACTGGTAAGACTACTACTTGACCTTACTCCTAGAACCCACCTCACCCCTGCCCACTTTGACAACCTAGGATGGCTTAGAGTAGACGACAGAGTACAGCAACTTGCAATGGGCCTGGTCTACAAGATACACTACACGACCAAGGTACCCATCGTACATGTCAAAATACTTCCCAAAGGTCAGTGAATACCACGATCACAACACCAAAGGGACCTCCACAAATCATGTTAAACCCAGATTCGGCTCAAACAAGGGACTAAACACGTTTCGCAATTATGCCACATCAATGTGGAACGCCCTACCCAAAGCTGTAAAGCAGTGGTCACCAACCTTTTTAAGCCCAATATCACTTTTTTTTTTGTGAAGGCAAGATCTACCCGAGAGAAAAAGACAGATTGTACTTTAAACTAAATTACTTTTATTTGCCCGTTTTCTAATTACATGCAATGCTTTGGTCCAACATTAAAACGTCAAAGTAGAACTGTAATATGTACTTTCTCAGTCAGTGCTAAGGCAGCATCACTTTTCACATCAAAACAAAAGTAGAACTGTAATGTGGACCTTCTCCTATTAATACTTTAATCGCCATGGAAGTTCAGAGTATCGGGGAAGATACTCCAGTCCTTCTACTCAGGAGCTGTAGAGAGCATCTTGACCGGAAACATCACTGCCTGGTATGGAAACAGCACGCCACAGGACAAGAAGGCCCTACAGAGAGTGGTGCGCTCAGCCGAGCGTACCACGGGTATTGCGCTACCTCCCCTGCAGGTTCTATACAACAAGAGGTGCAAATCCAGAGCCTGCAGAATAATGAAAGACCCCCACCACCCCAATAACAGCCTGTTCCAGCTGCTGAGGTCAGGCAGACGCCTGCGAACCCCAGCTACTAGGACGGAGAGGCTTAGGCTCAGCTTCTTCCCCCAGGCCATCAGAGCCTTGAACAATGAACATTGAGTGCCACAGAAACTGAACTATCCACACACAAGCACACACGAGCACACACACGACACGCACGCTGTGCACGCTCACACACTAGCAGCCACTTTAACACTTTAACACGAGCGGGCACACACTCATGCCGCACACACGCACACTTATGGCCAAGAGGAAAGGCCACTTTAAATTAGTATAACAACAGGAACAGTGTATTGCACTACTAAAGCTACCTAGCATGTCCTATATGCTCTGTAAATACTATGTACAGATACCGAGATGTCACACCATGTTACCTGTTACCTGTTTATTGCACAATGTTGTTTTTTTATTGGATTCTATTATATGTTGTACCACTGTATTTTTAGTGGATTCTATTATATGTTGTACCACTGTATTGCACATCGTCGCGGGCAAGACCACCCGCATTTCATTGTATACTTGTATGCCGTGACAATTAAAACTCTTGACTTGACTCTTGGCCATGGGTTAAATTCAGAATTTACCATCCCTCGCCAGCTCTATTTGTCTATGGAGAAGTTCCCCTTCTTTGCAGGGCTATAACTTTTTAAATTCTATTGCTAAATTGCCATTATTATGGCCCATTCAATGTCCTATATGTATTGTTCAGGGTGTAGCAACGTTAAACTTTTTCATTCACATATTCATACTAAAATATGGTCTAAAGTATAAGTATGTTTTTATCGTTTTCTGCAGCTTTCTTCAGAACGTGATTTATAGCCCTAAATGCATTATATTGATGATCAAATACAGTTTGGCAGGAATCTGTGCAAGATAAAAAATTTCAACTGGACGTGGTTCTAGAAGTTTCTACGCATCATCTGATGATGACCGGATGGGCGGGGGATCATTTATAATTCCGTGGGCAGCGTTAGATGATTCATCCAGAGTGGGTCATATGTTCATCAGATCAGTTAGTATAGAAGACGTTAGAATATAACGCTGAATCTTACCGTGGCTTCCTCGCGCCGCTGGCAGATGAGCGTGGAACAGAATTCTTTCTATTATGGGATGGAGAAATGCCCGATCCATTTCCAGGTTGTATAATAGTATATACGTCCAAATCATGTTGTTTTTTCGAGTTATTTGCACCGATCGATGTTCACTGTGTCAATACGGAGTCTCTCTAACGATAGCGAGTGCCCGGACCACATATGGATGAGCACTACCGGTTCAAAGGTTAATTTCCGGCTGGCGATCTGCCGATCGGCCACCAGATGGCGCTCTTGAACCGCTAGAGAGTTGAGTGGAGCTTTGCACTGTGTCTCAGGGCTCCGGAAAGGAAATATGATTTCGATGACAGATTTTTGAAATATTGACATCAAAGACGAGTTACGGCGTCTTCGGCAGAATGAGCATGGCTAGGAATGACGTGTAAACTCGTTCACGGCGATCATAGTGTTAACATTGCCAAACATATTTACAATTAGCATTTTATAAAGTAGAACTGTAATATGTACTTTCTCAGTCAGTGCTAAGTGCAGTCATCTTATGCAGCATCACTTTTCACATCAAAACAAAAGTAGAACTGTAATGTGGACTCTCATATTATTAACATTATAAAATGCTAATTGTAAATATGTTTGTCAAAGTAGAACTGTAATATGTACTTTCTCAGTCAGTGCTAAGTGCAGTAATCTTATGCAGCATCACTTTTCACATCAAAACAAAAGTAGAACTGTAATGTGGACCTTCTCCTATTAACATTGCCAAACATATTTACAATTATCATTTTATAAAGTAGAACTGTAATATGTACTTTCTCAGTCAGTGCTAAGTGCAGTCATCTTATGCAGCATCACTTTTCACATCAAAACAAAAGTAGAACTGTAATGTGGACTCTCATATTATTAACATTATAAAATGCTAATTGTAAATATGTTTGTCAACGTAGAACTGTAATATGTACTTTCTCAGTCAGTGCTAAGTGCATTAATCTTATGCAGCATCACTTTTCACATCAAAACAAATGTAGAACTGTAATGTGGACCTTCTCCTATTAACATTGCCAAACATATTTACAATTAGCATTTTATAAAGTAGAACTGTAATATGTACTTTCTCAGTCAGTGCTAAGTGCAGTCATCTTATGCAGCATCACTTTTCACATCAAAACAAAAGTAGAACTGTAATGTGGACTCTCATATTATTAACATTATAAAATGCTAATTGTAAATATGTTTGTCAAAGTAGAACTGTAATATGTACTTTCTCAGTCAGTGCTAAGTGCAGTAATCTTATGCAGCATCACTTTTCACATCAAAACAAAAGTAGAACTGTAATGTGGACCTTCTCCTATTAACATTGCCAAACATATTTACAATTAGCATTTTATGAAGTAGAACTGTAATATGTACTTTCTCAGTCAGTGCTAAGTGCAGTCATCTTATGCAGCATCACTTTTCACATCAAAACAAAAGTAGAACTGTAATGTGGACTCTCATATTATTAACATTATAAAATGCTAATTGTAAATATGTTTGTCAAAGTAGAACTGTAATATGTACTTTCTCAGTCAGTGCTAAGTGCAGTAATCTTATGCAGCATCACTTTTCACATCAAAACAAAAGTAGAACTGTAATGTGGACTCTCAGGGAAAGATCTAAAAATATATATATAATTATTTTTTTTATTTCAGGGAAAGATCTACAGGGAAAGTCTCAAGGATCGACCAGTCAATCGCGATCGACGGGTTGGTGACCACTGCCGTAAAAGAATGTGAATCACTACCCACTTTCATAACCACTCTCAAAGAACACATAAGGGAGACTGCAATTCGAAACTGGCCCCTGTAAATGTCCTAACCCAACCCCCTCCAATGTACAGTAAATGACCAAGTACGGTTTTGTCAATATTCCAATGTACAGTTTTGCTTGTACAGTTGTACAGTGTGTGTGTCGTCGTGTGTTGTCAAGTTGAAACAGTCTATAGACTATATATTGTTTATGTTGTCAGGTTGAAACAGTCTATATTGTTTATGTTGTCAGGTTGAAACAGTCTATATTGTTTATGTTGTCAGGTTGAAACAGTCTATATTGTTTATGTTGTCAGGTTGAAACAGTCTATATTGTTGTTATCTCACCAGTCGATGAGATAGAGGTCTGGGGTCAGGCTGTTGGTCAGGAAGTGGTTGAAGAGACGGGGAAGGTTCTCCTCAAAGAACACCTCAAAAGCAGCAAAATACTTCAACATCTAGGAGAGACAGAGAGACAGAGAGAGAAAGAGAGAGAGAGAGAGATAGAGAGAGAGAGACACACACTGTTGCAACATTGTTTATAGTTTATTAAAAGGATCCCCATTAGCTGGACGCCTTGACGTCAAGCTAGTCTTCCTGGGGTCCAAGACAGTCATACACAAACATTAGGGCTGTCCCCGACTAAGGATTTGGATAGTCGACTTTGATTGGCCGATAGTCGACTATGAAAAAAAAAAGTAAAAAAAAAAAAAAAAAGTCACAATTATTATAATTTCTTTTTCATTCCATTTGGGCTGTGGGGGGTACTTAATGTCTGAAGGAGTCGACGGAAGGCTTCTTGTCCTCTGCAAAAGCATGCAATTGGTCCACTGATGGATACATCTTGATATTTGTCTAGTCTAGTGTGTTCATTAGATGGGTGAAATCCTCTTTCAGTGCCTGTGCCTGTTTTCTTAGGCAGTTAGCCTCTGGTATGCGTGCCATTAGCGTTAGCCACGCCTCTAGGCCTCTTTTCTTTTGGAAAGAATGATATAAAAAAAAAAATATATATATATATACGGTATACAGTAATAAAAAATAAAACATTTTAACACTATGATCGCCGTGAACGAGTTTACACGTCATTCCTAGCCATGCTCATTCTGCCGAAGACGGCGTAACTCGTCTTTGATGTCAATATTTCAAAAATCTGTCATCGAAATCATATTTCCTTTCCGGAGCCCTGAGACACAGTGCAAAGCTCCACTCAACTCTCTAGCGGTTCAAGAGCGCCATCTGGTGGCCGATCGGCAGATAGCCAGCCGGAAATTAACCTTTGAACCGGTAGTGCTCATCCATATGTGGTCCGGGCACTCGCTATCGTTAGAGAGACTCCGTATTGACACAGTGAACATCGATCGGTGCAAATAACTCGAAAAAACAACATGATTTGGACGTATATACTATTATACAACCTGGAAATGGATCGGGCATTTCTCCATCCCATAATAGAAAAAATTCTGTTCCACGCTCATCTGCCAGCGGCGCGAGGAAGCCACGGTAAGATTCAGCGTTATATTCTAACGTCTTCTATACTAACTGATCTGATGAACATATGACCCACTCTGGATGAATCATCTAACGCTGCCCACGGAATTATAAACGATCCCCCGCCCATCCGGTCATCATCAGATGATGCGTAGAAACTTCTAGAACCACGTCCAGTTGAATATTTTTTTTTTTTATCTCGCACAGATTCCTACCAAACTGTATTTGATCATCAATATAATGCATTTAGGGCTATAAATCACGTTCTGAAGAAAGCTGCAGAAAACGATAAAAACATACTTACACTTTAGACCATATTTTAGTATGAATATGTGAATGAAAAAGTTTAACGTTGCTACACCCTGAACAATACATATAGGACATTGAATGGGCCATAATAATGGCAATTTAGCAATAGAATTTAAAAAGTTATAGCCCTGCAAAGAAGGGGAACCTCTCCATAGACAAATAAAGCTGGCGAGGGATGGTAAATTATGAATTTAACCCATGGCGATTAAAGTGTTAATACATATTTTTTTTTGCATTCGACTGAGAGGTTGGCAGTTGACTACGGCTCCTTTCGATCGATTAGTCGACTATTCGACTAATAGGGGTCAGCCCTAACAAACATAAAACATAAACACATACATAATCAAGCAATCCATAATCCTAATAACAAAAAGATAAAATCAATTTCATTGGTCATAGAAAATACAAATAAGACAATTATGTTCATTCTATTTAGACTAAAGAATGTAGGTGGATTCTGAGTCTTTTCTTAAAACATGCCTTTCCACTGATAGAACGAATGTTACTTGGAAGGTTATTCCATGACCTCACAGCCCTGTAATTGACAGTGTTTTTCTGGCTATTTGTTCTAGGTAGGGGTATAGTCATCTGCCCTCTGCTGGCCGCTCTGGTAGCATGCGTGTGTGTCTCTGCACTGTAGCCAATAGTCTTAAAGATAAATTCAGGTGTCTGAGTATGAATTACCTTGTGAAAGAATAGAGTCTTTTTTTCACACTCAGCCATTTTAGTTTCTCATGCATTTCAGCCCTTGATGAGCAACCCAATACAAGTCTAGATCCCTTGTTTTGTGTCATTTGTAACTTCCTGAGAAGGCCTTTTGAAGCAGATGACCACACCCCTGAACAATAATCCAGATGACAGAGAACCAAGGAGCAAACAATTTGATTCAACAACACAGATGGAAGAAAAGGCGCACATCTTCTTGCTGCAGCGACTGATGCACCCATTCTACAGACAATGTTATTTATATGGTCAGACCAGGACAGTGTGCTGTCACGCCGTAGTCCCAATAGCTTAGTCTTCTTTAATTGTTGAATAGGTTGACCCTCTATGATTAAATTAAGATGAGGATCTTGGGCTAATCTAAGCTTGGAGCCAAATAGCATGGCAACCGTTTTAGATGGATTCAGCACAAGTTTGTTAGCTTTGATCCAATTGTATATGCTGTTAAGCTCCCTTGTCAAAACCTGTTTGAGCTCTGTACAAGTGGGAGCTACATAATAAAGAGTAGAATCATCCGCATACATGGTCAGGGATGCATCTCTAATAGCAAGTGGCATACTGTATATAAGAGCGGGCCCAGGCAGCTCCCCTGTGGAACTCCACAGTTTACATTCCTACTGTTTGATAACAGGGAGTGCTTATTTGGTTTACTTTATAAATAATGTAAGAGGTGTGTGTGTGGGGGGGGGGGGGGGGGTACCAGCTCGTGGTCCACCCTGAAGAAGGCCATCTGACAGGGTTTGTTGAGCAGGTTGGCAAATGTGATGAAGGCATCGGCTTCCTCCAGGTTCAGAATTAGCACAGCAGCAATGAATGACATGCCCTGCACCTGGGAACACAGATGAAATACAGATCCTGGATCAGATTTATAACCAGCACAACGACAATGCACCTGGCCCTGATCCTGGTTCAGATTTATGTTAAAGCTCCTCTAGTAATGGATAACAGACCACCTTGTTGTCATTGTGCCTGAACCTGACCTCATGTGGAGAGCTGGGGCAAACCACCTTGTCTATGGGAAAGGTTGATGGAGAAATGGGTGGGAATTCTAACATAGTGACTCAAAACACTTTGGCATGTTGTGTAGAAGAAAGATCTCCATCAATTATGACTGGAGTTGTTAAATTCTGAAGCCTATGAAGACAAAAGCGAATGTCCTCTTTGATAACCATGCGCCATATGGCAAGCCCAGGGTTCCCACAGACATTGCTAAATGAAATTCAAGGACTTTCAAGTACTTTCCTAAGCACTCTTTTTCATTTAAAAGGGCATTTAAAAGGATACAATTAACTTTTAAATTCAGTTTTTATAGAAAAAAAAACGGACCCAATATTTATGTCTTAAAAACCAATTTCCGACAATTAGTTACACTTTAGATAAAACAATTTAATGTCTTGATTCAGAACAATTTCATCATGGATGAACAAAAAATTGGCTGTTTTCAAGGAATTCCAGGCCTCGACTTTTTTTTGGTCAAAAATCAAGTACTTTAAGCACTTCAAGGACCTTGTGTGTTGGCATTTAAAAGACACCATCTTTTTTGTGAGTGTGAGAGAGTGCGTGTGTGTGAGAGAGAAGTATGTGCATCGCAGTTTGTGGGGTATCACTCTGGAATGGTCTGGATGCGAGTATAAAATTAAGCAAAAATATCAATACATTTAAAGGTAGCTATAAACAAGCACTTATGGACACATAAGAGAGAGGAGCTTGAGCAGTAATGTGACTGCCTATTATTTTTTCTCATTTGGATATTTGGATATATAAAATTTTTTACTTTTATTTTATTTTTTATTATTTGTTATATTATTTTTATTTTTATTAAATTATAATGTCAAATATTGTAAGGAAGGGGCAGGCTTGATACGTTGTTTTACTCCCCCCTGTTCCTTCTCGAACACTTATTGTATGGAAATAGTCTTTGACTATTTACCTTTTTGTTTTTTTTAAACTTGTTTTATGTTTCTATGTTCGAGACAAATAAAAATCAAATCAAATCAAATCAAGTGAGAGTTAAAGAGAGAAAGACAGATAGGTAGTACTGTGTATTTATGTTTGTGAGAGAGCAAAAGAGATATCATCCCATGTTTGAAAATCTGTGTGTGTGTGAGACTTGCATAGCCAATGTCAGGTCTGTAGCAGGTGTAAGCCCCTAGGACACTGTGGAGGAGGTCATGGTAGGGACCACCCTGGGGAGAGGGGGAGAGCGAGAGAGACAGAGAGAGAGGATAAAGGAATAGGTGGATATGAGGGTAAGATTCAAGAGATTTATTTGTGACATACATAAACGAGACATGTAGTGAAATGAAGGTGGCCATGCCCACCTTGATTGTGCAAAAATTCAAATAAAATAGAATAAAAATGTATAAATAGAATAGACATGATAAAAGGTAATAAGAATAAAATACAATACAATGCTAAGCTTAAGAATTAAAGGTAATGAGTACTATATACAATAATATACAAATATACAGTTATGTTTTTTAAAGTGACCTTTAAGAGCATGTAGGAGAGGGATATAGTAGAGAAAGATGGAGCAGGGGAGATTAAAGAGAGATAGATGAGATAGAGAGGGAGGAGACAGGGTATGAGAGCCACACACCATCCTTCAGGTAACAGAACACGTAGTACTTGTGAGGAGTCACATAATGAGTCTCGTTTATCAAGAAAGAAAACACAATTGTATTTGAGCAATCAGAGCACAAGAGAATTAGTTAAATAAACACTTAAATCTACACTAGAACTCATGTCCATGTAAAATGAGATTTGCATATTTTTGGTTTTAATCCAATTGTGGCTCAGTATTTTATGAACTTGTGTCCTTTCACACAGAAACAAACACACAACCCTTACCTTCTGGAATATGAAAAGAGAAGGAAAGGTTCTAGAGATGTCCAGTTTGATCAGGTCCAGACTGGATTCTCTGTCTGCCAGAGAAGCTCCACAGTCTACAGACAACAAAAAGAAGACACACTGTAACTCAGGGTGTGAAAAGATATATCCAAATATCACAACGTTAAAATATGCAGTGTTGAGATGAAAAAAGTTATAAAGTATAAGTAAAATAGGTATTGTGATATCAGCTCATCTATTACTTGTTATTTGTATACATCTAAATCATACCAGCAAAACTGCCCTGAGAATGTCAGACCCTGCAAAACCTTTTGTTTATTGCCATTCCTGATGAGACGATTGGGCTATAAACAGATATAAATGTCATGACACAGCAGTGTGGTAAATACAGGCAGAGGGTCAGAGAGGGAAACACTAGAGGAAGTATTGGTATACTGGGCAAGACTAGATATATCCTGAATCAGAAAACTCTACCGTATATACATTCAGTGTTTCCCCTGAAAAAAAATTCAACAGCGGTGCTGTGCTGCACGCACTCTGCCGGAATTCATATTTGTGCGTGCGCACGTGCCGCCGGAATCCATATTAGCGCACGCTGCCGGCGAAATAACTTAAAACAACCTTAGAATTGTTCAATATAGGTTATTCATGTTCATGGAGTCATGTGCGTGTGAATTTGCTAGGATGTTTTTGGTGTGTCCGCTGACACTAGAAGTGCTCTGGAGGCCCAGGTAGCTGCATATTTGTACACTGCAAAAAAAAGATATCTTATCAAGTGAAAATATCTTGTATTTGATTTTGGTACAATAAGTCCAATATTGAGTAGAATTATCTTGAATTATCTTATTCCACAGATAATTTTGCTTATTTCTTTCTTGATTTTGGTCAATTTAATCTTGTTTTAAGAAAATGTTAATCTTGTTATCTTAAAACAAGATAAAATTGAACAAAATCAGAAAAAAGCTAAATTGTCTGCCAGTGAGATAAGATACTGGTAATTCAAGATAATTCTACTCAATATAGACTTATTGTACCAAATACAAGATATGTTCATTTGATAAGATACATTTATTTTTGCAGTGTAGTTGTAATCAAAGTAAATGTCAAGATTAATGACATGCCTCAACACTTATAAACTATTTGTATTGAACATAGATATAGATGATTTAATAGATAATATAAATACTAACATACTAACTGTCTAACATACACAAATCATAACACTACAACAGCACTTTACACCTAAGAAGTCTCAGTGGCATAGGCTACATTCTGCCTTAGAGCATTTCATTTTCCTGGGCTTTTGAAACAAAAGCTCCAGGGCCCTCATTTATCAACGTTGCGTACGCACAGATATGTGCGTAACCCCTGCGTACGATCATTTCTAAGCAAAGTGTGGGACTTATCAAATTGAACTTGTGCTTGACTTTATGCGTATATCTACGCACAGCTCAGCGCATGCGTAGCTGACGCCCGGTGGTAGAATATGAAGCCTGCATGCATGTCTGCAACGCGGAAATAAGTTTCCGTGCATTACTTCCAACACTGGCGTGCCGTGTTCAACATATGACCCGTAATTCATTATAGTTCATTGTAAAATAGCGACAGTAGTGTAATTATAACGGGCTCACGCGCGAACAATAGGTTGGCCTGCTTGTTTGGCACGGGGGGCAGATGCAGAACACCCACCTCCAAACGGGATTAAATATTGTTTCAAACAAAAAGCAACATACTATTATTTTGTGTCATGTTTCCAAATAAGATTGGCCACAACGAAATGCTTTCTACTTCAATTTGTTGGTTAGAATAATTACCTCGCTCCGTTGAAACTTCACTATAAAAAAACTGTACTTTTATTTTATTTTTCATCATTTGTTATATTATTTAAATTTGTATTCAATTATAATGTAAAATATTGTAAGGAAGGGGCAGTTATTATTTTTATTTTTTACTTCCCCCTGTTCCTTTTCCAACACTTATTGTATGGAAATAGTCTTTGACTATTTACCGTTTTGTTTTTTAAACTTGTTTTTATGTTTCTATGTTCGAGACAAATACAAATCTACGTTAATCAAATCAAATCAAAGTGAGAAAAAAACGAAACATTTATTAGGGAACTTAGCTTAGAGTCCCACAGAAACATAGGAGGCACAGAAACAGCTTGGTGGGTTACGATGCCTGAAGAAGCCTTCCAGGCGTATACCATGTAGTATCTCCAAGTATAACCCTAACCCTAACCGTATCCATGTAGTATCTCCAAGTATAACCCTAACCCTAACCCTAACCGTATCCATGTAGTATCTCCAAGCCAGTTTTGTGCCTCCTATGGTTATTTGGAAATCTAAGCCTGTAAATAATAATCTTAACTACCCACCTCATACCCATAATACTCTGTATGACAGTATGTACAAGTGCTGTATATGCGGCATATTCATATATATATATTTATCTGAATATGCTTGCATATAATTATTCTATATACTTACTTATACACTTGCATATAACCCATAACTCTGTATGATAGCATGTACAATAATGCTGTATGTACCATATATATATAAATTCTCACCGTATATCTATCCACACCTACTCTGTACTTACCTGCATATAATCCTTTTGCATATCTGTAGATACTATATCTATATCTGAACACATCCCTTACCTACTCTTACTAGTTACGCTGCTGCTATACTGTCTTTTATACCTGTATCACTGTACATATTATATTACATCTCAACATACAGTACATCCGATTAGCACTACACTCCTTTATACAATTTTATACCCAGTTTAATTACCTGTACATTGTATATTATTATTGCACTTTACTGTTACATTTGCACAATTTGACAACTTTTCATTGTAGTGTACTTGTGCTGTATAATGACAATACATTTGAATATAATGTAAAGTACCCTGATAAACATTTGTTTTTTTGTGAACCCAGTGGTATGTATTGAATCGAATCAAGTCCTCAGTGCAATGGTCACACCCATAATCATATTGTTATGATTTTATATGCTGTGTGATTTTATATGCTTATTTCTGTATCTACTGTGACTGTGAATGAGGGAAACCTCAGTTGCCTTTCAAATTTAAATGAAAGGTTTGAAATTAAATAAGTGTTGTATTTTTCTCCCCTTGTTTTCTAGCGTGGTTAGACAGGTAGACAGTTCAGTTATTAAGTCTGACATTGTGATATAAATGCTGTCCAGCTGCAGGCGACGTACCGCTCTCACTATCGTTGACTGAGCTGGTCTCACTGTAGCTCCTCCACTTCTCCTTGGCCCGAGACAGGAAGATCTCATACAGCTCTATAGAGGGAGAGACAGGAAGATCGCTTACAGCTCTATAGAGAGAGGAAGATCTCATACAGCTCTATAGAGGGAGATACAGGAAGATCGCTTACAGCTCTATAGAGAGGAAGATCTCATACAGCTCTATAGAGGAGAGAGACAGGAAGATCTCATACAGCTCTATATATAGAGAGAGAGGAAGATCTCATACAGCTCTATAGAGAGAGAGGAAGATCTCATACAGCTCTATAGAGAGAGAGGGAGATAGAGAGATCTCATACAGCTCTATAGAGGGAGAGAGAGAGAGATCTCATACAGCTCTATAGAGAGAGAGACAGGAAGATCGCTTACAGCTCTATAGAGGGAGACAGAAAGATCGCATACAGCTCTATAGAGAGAGAGAGAGGAAGATCTCATACAGCTCTATAGAGAGGGAGACAGGAAGAGCTCATACAGCTCTATAGAGAGAGACAGGAAGAGCTCATACAGCTCTATAGAGAGAGAGGAAGATCTCATACAGCTCTATAGAGAGAGAGACAGGAAGAGCTCATACAGCTCTATAGAGAGAGAGGAAGATCTCATACAGCTCTATAGAGAGAGAGAGAGAGACAGGATGATCTCATACAGCTCTATAGAGAGAGAGAGGAAGATCTCATACAGCTCTATAGAGAGAGAGACAGGAAGATCTCATACAGCTCTATAGAGGGAGACAGGAAGATCTCATACAGCTCTATAGAGAGAGAGACAGGAAGATATCATACAGCTCTATAGAGAGAGAGGCAGGGAGATATCATACAGCTCTATATAGAGAGAGAGAGAAATCTCATACAGCTCTATAGAGAGAAACAGGACGATCTCATACAGCTCTATAGAGAGACAGGAAGATCTCATACAGCTCTATAGAGAGAGAGAGACAGGATGATCTCATACAGCTCTATAGAGAGAGACAGGAATATCTCATACAGCTCTATAGAGAGAGAGAGAGAGAGAGAGATAGAGAGAGAGAGACAGACAGGATGATCTCATACAGCTCTATAGAGAGAGAGAGAGACAGATCTCATACAGCTCTATAGAGAGACAGGAAGATTACAGCTCTATAGAGAGAGAGGACAGATCTCATATAGCGCGAGAGAGAGAGAGAGGAGAGAGAGAGAGAGACGAGAGAGAGAGAGAGAGGACAGGAAAGATCGCTTACAGCTCTATAGAGAGAGAGATACAGATCTCATACAGCACAAGACAGATAGAGACAGGAAATATCACATACAGCTCTACAGTATATATATAGAGAGAGAGAGAGAGAGAGAGAGAGAGAGAGAGAGATGGGAGTATCTCAT